>NW_027466284.1:0-35000 GCF_046127955.1 Nelusetta ayraudi
CGTGGAGATCGCACAAAGCCAAAGCCAGTTGTGCAGTGAGCTCATGTGTATAAACCTTCTCCAAACAAAGAGCAGTTTCCAGCAGCAGCAGCAGCAGCAGCAGTGAGATGGGATGACATGTCGCTGCTGTCTTTTCATCGTTGAACTTTTAAAGGAGAAGTCCACCGCTTAGTCCACCACGGTTGACAACATGAACGGCACTCCATGTAGATTCCACACAAACACATCAAGCAGGACCCCCAGCGGAGGTCGCAGTGTGAACTCATGACTGAGGACAGTTTGAGCAGCGGCAGACGTACGAAGCTCAGTGAGCTAAGAATGGATAGCAGGAAGCCCAGCGACACCACGCTGGACGTACGGCCAGAGTAATGTAAGTGAGAGGAATGGCTTTTCCCATACAGTGAAGATCCTGCCAACCCCCCCCCCCCCCCCCCACTAGTATCACTCTGTACTGTTCACAGTCTCTTCTCACTCAGCCCAACCATCCAACATAATCCCATATAATTAAGCAGCTTTAGGGAAAACTGATCCCCTCAGAGCGTCTTGTCTTCCTTACATTCCGATTCAAAGCGATTACACACATTGGTCCTTTACTGCAAAGAGGCCTATGTCAACTCCTCATCGCCCCCCCCCCCCCACCCCCCCCCCCGACCCTTCAAGCAGCAGCTAGCAGCCATTCCCAGGCTTCAGCCGTCGCCTCAACACATCAATCAACACACATTTCTTTCCAGCACTTCTTTTTTTTATTTTTTATCCCCATTCCCTCCTTCTTTTCTACACACCAAGTAGGTTTAAACATGTTCTCGTCTTCCAGGTGAAACTCTCACTCACGTCCACCGCCTCACTTTTGCCTTTGGAACCAGAATGAGTGCGTAGACTGGTAGATTGTGACCATTAAGACACTGGCAGAGACAACAACTTGATCCAGGCCATCAACCTTCTCTCAGGACCCTCCTCCTCCCACCTCCCCATCCTCTACCCATGGCCCACTGCCCCTCCCAACATTATTCTTTTTGGAAAAGCTTGCGAGGAGATGAATAGGAGTCCCACATTTCCACATGAAGTGAGCAGCCAACAGCAATCACCTCTCCCCAGGCAGAGTTTACTTTTCTTCCAGCTGTGAGAAAGCTTGCTAGGACGGCGGTTATGAATATTCATGCTGGAGAGGTCCCTGTCAATCAGTCACAAAGCAGGAGGGGAGGAAGGGGGGGGAGGGGGGAGGGGTGGGTTCATTCTTGTTCATTTTGCCTTGGAGGGAATGTGCAATAATGACCCTGCAGACCTCTTCACCTCGTCAATATCTGCTTTCAGTCAAGCACAGCGCACACATCTCCGACACGGATGGTGAGATGATGATGAGACTTTGCCTCTGATGGTTCTGCATTCGACTGGCACAAATGCAACTCCCTCTGCCAGCAGTGCATTGTCAAAAGAGTCACGGAGGAAAGCCGGAGGAAAGCCACCCTCGTGTCCTCCGGCCTCTCCCACTGAGTGACGCTAAACACCGCCACTCATCAGCACGGCCGGCCCACCGCCACAAGCCCAACGTCCCCGATGCTCCACAACTTCAGCGGCCCGCTTGTCCACCGCCGCGTGACCCCAAAGGAGTTAGCACTCGTGCTACCGTCCGCTAAACACGACGAGGTGACTTTTATTCACCAAGCCAGAAGAAACATTTGGCCGTTCCTGATGTCAGCAGACCTCATCCGTGTTCACTGTTGCCAATGAAGACTGGGAAATCACTGTTGCCACTCGTTGATTCTAAGAACACAGACGTATTCCCGATGAACGGTTTCAAAGTGAGGTGAGGCGACTGTTGGAGGGGCAAACCAAACTTTTGGAGGATGAGGAAAATGTGAACAATGTGAGAAGCTGAGGGCAGATCAGTACGATGAGAGGGAGAGGGAGGGAGGGAGGGAGAGAGAGAGAGAGAGAGAGAGAGAGAGAGAAGAGAGAGAGAGAGAGAGAGAGAGAGAGAGAGAGAGAGAGAGAGAGAGAGAGAGAGAGAGAGAGAGAGAGAGAGAGAGAGAGAGAGAGAGAGAGAGAGAGAGAGGGAGGGAGGGAGGAGAGAGAGAGAATGGGTGTGAGTGAAGAAGTGTCAGGGCCAAACAAAACCCCTCTGCTGAGCAGGGCTCACAGAGGCATAAATCTGGGTCCTTACCACTGGATTCAAATGCAAATCCAGCACCTTGCACCCAGTGAGGCCAACCTCAGCCGAGCTCGCTCCCAACGTGTGCAGCCCACGCTACCCCCAACTCACAGGGACACTTTATTCTCCTCATTGTCTGCTCTCTGAATGTGTGTGTGTGTGTGTGTGTGTGTGTGTATGCGAACACTGGTGAGCGTTCATAAATATGCAGATGTCTCTCATTAGGAGCTGGGCAGCAGTGACAGGCAGGTCTTCAGTCTGGAGATGGGACTTGGAGAAGAAGAGGAGAAGGTTCCTCTTGCACCACTCTCTCCGGTTGATGTTGAATCTGGACATTGGATGATCCGATGATGCATGTTGACGGGAGGTTGGAAGTGAAGCGCCTCCCCTTGTTGCGCCCCCCCCCCCTGGCAGCAGGGACAGAAATGAACCTGAACTGATTGGGAGTGAAAGCAGTTGCAGGGGCAGCTCCACTGAGGCAGAAGCAGTTGCCGGGGCAGCGTGGCCGGACACTGGGTTGCGATGGAAGCGGTGGGGTGGGGGGAGGGCGCGGGACTGACGGCTGGGGGGGCCCCGACGGTTGCCCGGTTGCACCGTAGCATCGGGCCAGTGTAAAAGCCATGGGGAAGCCTCGTCGTATGAAAGGCGTGGTGGGAGTGGCTAGGAGGGCGAGGATGAGTCCTGCGAGCACGGCTCCACTGTCAAACAGCAGGGGACTGATAAAGCAGCCTTTCACTGGTGGGGGGCGGGGGAGGGGGGAGGGGGGGGTCATTACTGCCCCCTGCAAACACACACACAGCACCCAGCCTCTCCTCCCCAGCCTATTGAGAAGCAGCTACCGTGGCCACAGAGCAGGGGACCCCCCCCCCCGTACCCCCCCCCTCCCCCCCACCACCGCCACCGCTCTGGGTCAGGAACGCTGGTCAAACACAGGAGGCAGAGGAATCCCAGCGCTTCCCGTCTCTCCCGGCAGCCTGTCCACTGCCACTACCGGGTTGGCATTCTAGAGCTCCGGCTGCAGAGGCCACCTGAGACCCCCCGCCCGTCCTAACCCCAAGGAAAGGCTCGCTACGGGCACAACAGCTCCTCAGTGCGGCCCAGTCCTGTCTGGTCTGGCAGCACACGTCTTGATTCCCCTCAGCGAGGAGGAGACACGGTTTCCCACTCGCTCATGAAAAAAAAGCAGACAAGCTAAAAATAGCCGCGGCTAATGCAAGCCAAACAGGCGGGGGGGTGAGGGGGGGGGTATATTTGAGGGCGAACCGTCGGTACATAAACATGTGTATTTGGACACAGGCCCATGGGTGGGGTGATAAAGCCGGCCTCTACTTCCTGTCTTTAACAGGCTGATGGGGGGGGGATTTATGAGCCTTTTATTATCATTGCTCAAATGAGCTGGAAAAAAAAAAAAGTGACAACCGCTGCGTTTGTTTCACCACGTGCAAGCTGAACTTTATATTGCTCCAAACATACAGCACAATAACTTGCATACATGACGCTATGGCCACCAAATCATTCCCAATAAACAACTACATATTCAAAGAGCAAAGGCACTACGTCGGTGCATACCGGTCTTGTCAGACCTTTATTCACCATTTGAAGGTTCAACGTTCAGCTTCTTATTCACGGAACAAACAGCTGGAAATGAAAGAGCTGAAATAACACAGTGTACAAGTTTTTGTTTTGATTTGTGTGTGTGTGTGTGTGTGTGTGTGTGTGTGTGTGTGTGTGTGTGTGTGTGTGCGTGTGCGTACACACATTCTCTTCCACAGAGTGGAGGTAATCTTGAGGAAATTGTCCCAGCGGTCCTTCAGCAGAGGACAGCGTCTGACTTTGAGAAAGGGGACTTTCTGAAAAATGTTGGCCGAGTTTCACCAATGACTCCTGACCAAGCAATTTGCAACCACCGATCAAACCTCTGAGCCTATTTGCTGATGATGAGTCAGCGGTGAATCAGTGCTTTGTGTAAACTGTGTGTGGGTTTGTGTGTGCTCAAGTAGGACACGCTGGTGTGAAGCACGTCTTGACCGGGTGGGACTGGAGATCCTGCTGCGTGTGTGTGTGTGTGTGTGTGTGTGTGTGTGTGTGTGTGTGTGTGTGTGTGTGTGAGGGGAACGGAAGAAAAGAGAAAAGTTGTCACGAAGCAGTCGGCTGTCAGGTGAGAGTCCAGTTTGAAGAAGGAGAACTTTATTGATCCCACGGTGGGGGGAACTTGCAGGCAGAAGACAGCTGAGCCACGTGAGTGCTGCTGTTTTCTTCACACTTCTGCGAGCCACAGCGACGAGTTGGCCTCTTGCGGAGGAACATATGACCTGTTTACATCCACAATCACGTTGACTCGCGTCATCAATGAAGTGACGTGGCAGATGTTTGCGTGAGTGAACCCTGGTTTGGTCAGAAATGAAGCTACTATGTAACATTGTAGCCCTGGAGATCAGCATTGATCCAGAGCAGCCATGGGCCAAACTACGGCCCGGGGGGGCCACGTGTGGCCTATTGAACTTTTTAATCCGGCCCAGCGAACTTGGAGAAACTTTCATAATATTGAGTGAGTCATAAACTGACAGTCACAGTCGCAGAAACGAGCTGCATTTCATCCCGAGTCGTTTCAATGAAGAGCCAAACACTGAAGACTCTGCCCGGTTTCATCTTCAGTCGACATTGTTTTCTACAGGTCCCTCATGCATATTCATAGGCCCCCTCTGTCAGCCTGTAGAGCCCGCTGTGGCCCCACCAGCCTTGGACCGGAGAGCAGTCTGCTCACACTCTGGCCTCGCCGCTCTCTGGTCCGGTCGTGATCTCTGGCGCGACTTCACTGTGAAAATCAAGAGAGCAACAGAGACGTGACGCAAGCGCAGTTTGGCCGCCGTCTGATGTTTGTGGAGGCAGCAGACAGCAGCAGACAGCAGCAGACAGCGACAGGACAAAGATGGTGACAGTTGCTTGGTAGCGCCGCTGCAGCGGCCAGAAGAACTCCTGCGCGCTCTGGGAAGACAAAACGTGCGCGTGCACACACACACACACACACACACACACACACACACACAACAGGACTCAGCAGCAGCCAGGGTGATTAGTCACGGGCTCCCGTTCCCTGCCTGCGTTTATCAATTAACACTGAGAACGTGGGAAAGGGAGGCAGAAATGATCCAAAGGGATTAAAGACGAGAGTGACAGCAGCACATGTCCCCCCCCCCCCCCCCCCCAATCCTCCGCCCCGCCCCCCGCTCCCTCCGTCTCCGCCTCCCTCCACAACAACCCTGTCCCTCTTCATCCTCTTCCTGATGGATGTTTCCGTCCCCGTCGGCCCGACACAAACACCGCTGCCTGATCTCAAGGTCAGTACACAGCTGAGTCACCTGGCTCCAGAACGCAGCTTGAAAGTGCGACTCTGTAGATGCGATAAACACCGCAGTCAACAACATACTGTGATTGCCGACTTCCACCATGACGAGTGAAGGTAAAGCCGAGAGAGAGAAAGACCACCAGGTGCAACTGTGACCACTGGATTGCTGTCGGAACTGTTGCTTCTACACTGAAGACGTTCGGCCTCACCAGCTGTGGCTGAGACGACGCAGCTGGAGAACTCCAGCTTGAACCCCCCCCCCGCCCCCCCCCAGGTTACTGCCTGCACTGAGGAAACGCACAATCACATCATCACGCATTGAAATGCACTCCTCAAGACATTACTGAAACATTAAACTGCTCCGACTTGATCGCCTGTGACCAAACCGTGGCTACAACTCCAACAGTCACGCTGGAGCTTCACGACGCTGGAATCCCGAGGCGTCGTGACGGAGACATGGAGACTGTCTGGAACGGTCCAGTGACCCCTGAAGCTCAGCACAGTTCAATTAGTAACACAAGTCCCGGTGGCTTGTTGTGACTCGGGCCCCTCAGACAATCCCACCCTGGGAAAGAGTTGCAGCCGCCGAGGAAGAGAATAACATCTCCGTGTTTGCCTTTCAATCATCCCACTTTAGCCCAACTCGGCTGGTTCTGTGGGAGAGGAATTTGAGGGCCAGTGTGAGCGTTACTGTGATCCGCGGTCGGCCATTTTGGATCCGCGAGGCCCCATGTGGTGCCTGCTGTGTCTTCAAGCCCAACTAATCTCTCAGATTTGTAGCTAATTTGACTCCTGGCCAATCGGAAGCTCACCGGGGAGTCCGGCTTAGATCAGCGGAGCAGAGCGCGAAGCAATAACAAGTGTGGAGGTCAAAAGAAGGCAGCTTCACTTCTTCCTCTCCGTCATCCAAACCATTTCTGCTTCCCTCTCCTGTAGTTTCTGTTATTCACTTCTTCCCTTTTGTCCTTAAATTCCTCCTAAAACTTTGCTGATCCGCAAACCTCTCTCGACATCTCTACGCCCAAAGGCTCATTGTGACACCAGACGAGCTGTAGAATTTATAGAATAGAGGGGTAAATGGAAGTGCATGTATATCTATAGACTGTAGACAAACACGTACGTCTCCGTTGCGTAGCGTTTCATTCCAGCATTTGTGACAACTTTCCGCGGCTTTCTGTTCCAACTTCAGCTGGAAGCTCCTCTTCCACTCCCTCCCGTCCAAGCCTCTGCTCTGCTACACAGGGACCAACGTCACCAGTGTAGCATCCAGCAAGCCCGTGTTGCTGCGGAGAATAACACCGGCTCACAGGCCTGTTGCGCTGGTTGCTAGCGTCAGATAGGCTCATGCATACTGATGCTGTTTGAACTTCTACTAAAGTGATTATTTATGCACAGCCAGACTCGCTCGGTCGAGCCAGGATTATCTTCATGAAAATGCAAAAGGCCACGCAGGCAGGCACGAATAGGAGTGACACACACACACACACACGCACACACACACACACACACTGGCCTGTTCACGGCCCATTGCTTTGCTTTCCCAAACCTCGGCCTCAGTGGTTTGAGGACAGGACAACCTGCTAAACCCCAAGAAGCCTTCACGCAAATGTCTCCATGGAGATACTAAAGAGATTAGCACAGTGTGTGTGTGTGTGTGTGTGTGTGTGTGTGTGTGTGTGTGTGCGCGTGCACATTCATCACGCTCATAATTAGAATGGTAGCCACTCTGCATGTTAGCTCAGTACGCTGCAGGAACACAGGCCACGTCTCAACCTTTGTTTAATTCAATTCAAACTTTATTGATACAGCGCTGACTTCTTTGCACCTCAGTTGCATTGCGGTGAATGTAAACGGCAGCCAGGCGAAGGCCATGTGACGTCGAGGTTCTTTGTCTGAAGGAGGGAGGAGACAGTCAGCTGTTGAATTTGACAGGTATTTTAAAACAGGCAGGTGTCATCGTGAGACAAGGCGGCGCTTTCAAAAACACACACCGACAGACTGACGCACGTAAATGTCTCTGTGGTGAAGACGAGGCTTGCCTTCCCCACCCAACCTTCAGTCACACACTGTGTTCATTCATTGCTGTTTAATGTATGCATTCAACACATAGGACGTTGCAGAAAGGACATGACAACCTTTGGATTTGAACACACGTTTATTTCAGCAGAAGCTACAGACACACTGTACTCACCAGAACCGGTCACATGACTCCCCAGGCCAAAGAGGGAGGCAGGTGTGCAGGCGGCCATTCA
The DNA here is from genome assembly GCF_046127955.1 of Nelusetta ayraudi. NCBI lineage: Eukaryota > Metazoa > Chordata > Actinopteri > Tetraodontiformes > Monacanthidae > Nelusetta > Nelusetta ayraudi. Next base: position 7,748 of record NW_027466284.1, read on the forward strand.
CAGGGCGGGGGCGTCATTAGGACGTGCCGCCAGCAGGGGGACTTTCACTCGCCTGTAAACTGTTATTGTGTGATTTTAAAGGGACAGATGGTAAACAAGAGGAAATATTTGGACCTGTGGTGGCAGAATGACTTTCTGTGTTTTCCTCTCAGGAATTCTTTCCCCGGGTGAACGCAGCTTATTATCAGTAGAAAGCGTAACGTTGCCCTGTGCTTCAAAGCCATGGTGTAGCTGATCTCAGAGCAGCCGGCCTGCAGTCAGTCAGTCAGTGAGTGAGTGAGAGGCTCAGTGCAGTGACGAGCAAAGCTGGGAGTGCTGGCACAGGGTTGACTGGCTGAACTCAAACTACTGCTCTGGGTGGGGGGGGGCACAATGTTCCCTGCACTTTATTGTCCTCTACACCTGGTCCCTCCTGGTCCCTCCTGGTCCCTCCTGGTCTGTGGAAACACAACATCCTGACAGTCAGACGCCAACACTTTGTCTCTCTCTCTCCAGGGTGTAAAGATAACAACTGCATCTTCTTTGAAGTGTCTGGACGGCCTTTCGTAGTGTGGGGAGGTTAAAGTGTCAGCACTGCACACACACACACACACAAACACACACACACACACACACACACACACACACACACACACACAGCTCTGGTCCGACGGTCCTCCTCTGGCAAAACAAGCAGCAGCAGCAGCAGCAGCAGCAGCAGCAGCAGGCCAAGTTCTGATGGGAACCCCTGGGAGGCCCTTCTGCTCTGGGGGGCTTTGAAAGTGGCCGGGAGAGGAGGGTGGGGGGGTGGGGGGGGGTGGGGGGGGCACAGACGGACCGACAGCACCCCGTATTGACTCAACCTCCCACTTCCTCTCGCCCAAAGAAAACACAGAGATAAGACGAGAGGGGTGAAAAGGGAGTGTCCACTTCCTGTGTGCCGTGAGGAGGGATGGCAGAGAGAAAGGAGAGAAATGAAGGAAAACAAACACGGAGGAGGCCGGGGGTGAGATAAGAACAGCACACACGAGAATCACACAAGCACTCCTAATGTCCTGCAGACGCAGTGAGTTTATCACTGCGGTACAAGAGAGACGACAACAGACACACTGCCGTACAACTACGTGTGTGTGTGTGTGTGTGTGTGTGTGTGTGTGTGTGTGTGTGTGTGTGTGTGTGTGTGTGTGCAGTGAGCTCATCCTGGCCACTGACCAGCGCCTGCCAAGCGTTGCTGTTGTTCTTTCCTGCCTGTTGATGTTGGCGGACAGGAAGGAAGCTCCTCAGGACGACGGAGGAGCAGTGAAGTCCCCTCACTGCTCACTGGGCCTCACCGGGCCACACCGGGCCTCACCGGGCCTCACTGGGCCACAGCCGTCACTGCTGCATTGTTCTGCAGCACCACCGGCCTCCGTTACAGCCGCTGCTCTTATCTCTGCGCCATTGTCTCAAGATCCTCGGGTGATGAGTCCAAGGACCTGACGACACCGCAGGAAACACACACACACACACACACACACACACACACACACACGCACACACACACACAGCAAGACAAAGGACAAGAGTGCAACATGGAGCAGTACAGTTGAGAGACGGAGCAGGCAGACGGTCTCCTGAAAGTTCCTCTTTCACTGTTTGTTGGCATTTCCGTACTTCACCATTCAAAGTGGAGCTTTTTCAGATGGATCTTCTTCACTGGCTGAGCAGCGTCAGGAAGCCTTCAGACCTTCCAGTCCTCAGAAGATGCAGCTCACCACACTGCTCCTGGGAATAAGAGCATCGGCTTTCTGTTGAGCCACACAGGCAAACGCACAGCGAGCAGGAAGAGTAACTCGACTCATCCAGTAGCCGTGCTGTGCACCGAACACCGAGCGGCTACGCTAATTAGCTGCTGGGGAAGCTAACAATGCTAACTATGAGTTCCAGCAGCGTGAACCCAAACCACTGCTGTCGCACACCGGGCCGCAGCTCCTCTCTCCACTGCTTGGCCGACAGTGAAGGAAAGTTTAGAGGCTCTTTGACATGAAGCCAACTGGACAGCACCAGAACTTCACCGCTAGCTCCATCTCTCTCTCTGTCGCTACTTCCCCTGTTCCCTCCCTGTTGCTGAAGGAGTGGCCTGGATCTGAGAGAGCGAGAGAGAGAGAGAGAGAGAGTGTGTGTGTGTGTGTGTGTGTGTGTGTGTGTGTGTGTGTGTGTGTGTGTGTGTGATTGTGATGTTTTCCATGCAGCCATATATAAGTCCATCCTCGCTCATGCTTTATGGAATCCAGAGCCTCTTTATCCTTTCCATGTGTTCCCTGTGAGTTAGGGCCTCGACCTTTGACCCTCTGGACCCTTGGGCCCTTGACTCGGTTATCTCATGCCCAAGAGAGGCCGTGTGTGTGTGTGTGTGTGTGTGTGTGTGTGTTGAGTGGGTTGATTGTTGCGTGACCCCTCTGCATCACCTTACCACCGTCTTCATTTCCCAGGCTGTGGAGCCACGGGGTGAGACGGAGGCTCTCCCCAGGTGGAGGGCTTCACCGCCCCCCCCTGGGCCACGTTGACCCTGGCCGTTTCACACTGTAGGTCTCCTGCGCTTCACTCCCTGCTCTCCTGCAACAAGGAGTCATAAATCCTTGGTTTGGCTGTGTTATGGTCCTGATCCAGAGTTCTCCTCTTCTTCTTCTTCTTCTTCTTCTTCTGCCTCTTGAAAACTTCTCCAGCTCACAATCCTGTTGACAGACAGACAAGCAAACCACACTTGAAACTGGACCTCCTTCATGGAGACAAAATGTCCATTCCCCCCCCCACCCCACCCCAAAAAAAAAGCAAAACTTGTGTTTGCTTTTGTCTCGTGTTTTACTTTGAACAAAACTACTGGAAATATTTGCTATGAGTGAGTAAATGCATATCCGTTGGTCACTGTATTGCCTGCAGAGGCCGCTGCAGTGGCTGAAAGGTTCTCCAGGTTCCATTGACGAGCCAACGACGCTGCAGTGAATGATGAAGACGAGGCCGCTGTGTTTGTCTCTGTGTTTGTAACTTTGCTGACTGCTGCGGGAGGAAAAGAAGCAGCTTGTTGATGGACCGGGTTGCCGGCTGCTGCACTCAGACTGAAATATACACAACTGACTGCTTCATTGTTGTTCCCACACACTGCATATCCGTGTATGCAAGCGCTTGAGTCGCATGATTAAAGTCACACGTGCGACAGTGCGTAAACCCAACACTCACTGTAAGTCAGTGTTCAGGGCAGAGTCTCACTGTTCCACTGCACACCGACTTCAAACTTGGGCTTTTTGGTTCTCCAGGTGCTGGTTGCTCCGCCCCCATGTGACCTGATGAACACTTTGTTGCGTGGCTGAAGGGAACCTTGAGTGCTTCCCAATGCACGAAGGGAACCTGGTGAGCGGCGGAGTCGAAGAGTGAAGCGAGCATGTGAGCCATCGCCAGGGTCGCACCTCAAGCCACACACACACACACACACACACACACACACACACACACACACACACACAGGGTACATATAAAGTCTGTTTCCTTTGGTGCCTCTTTCCAGTTTGCTCTCATCTCGGGGGGGGGGGGAGGCTAAAGCTCAGAGGTCAGAGGTCATCTTTACAGAGACCATTCTCCCTTTGCACCCTGTTCCTAATTGGGCTTTAATCAAGCTAATTAGGCTTCATTAATGGCCGGGAGGGCTGCGTCTGCTTAGCCAACGCCAGACCTCCACTAATTACAAGCTGCACCAGGACGGGCGGGGCAGGGGGTGGGGGTGGAGGGCAGGGGGGCGGGGCCGGGGGGAGAGAAAGGGAAGTGCTCCCCGCCAGAACATGATGATGATTTCAGTTACATAACACTGACAAGAGAGTGCGTTGAGAGCACAAAGTATGGACACAAAGTTGCCTGCAGGTCGTTCATCTCCAAGATCTTCTGACCTCTGACCTCTTCATCAAAGATCTTCTGACCTCTTCATCAAGCCCATCCCACCGTGTTGTTGTCAGGCGGGATCAGAAGCAGGTGGTCGGTGATTGCAGTGGAGGAGCTTCAGGTGTGGAGATGGCAGACTGGCGGCAGGTGTGTCAATCAGCCGAGGAAGAAGAAGAAGAAGAAGCGGCTCGGCAGGAGGTTGTGACGACGGCAGCAGAGATCCTGCTGGCTTTAAAAGAGTCAAAACAATAATAATAATAATAATAATAATAATAATAATAATAATAACAAACAACACGAAGGAATGAATGATTGAAAGAATCGAAGGAAACCTTTATGAAAACTGTCACGGCTTCGTTGTCCCTTCTGGAGGTCATTCTGACGACCTTTATTGTGAAACCTTGGTTCAGTTTGTACAGGCAGTGTGTGTCAAACGTTTGTCAACTCAAAGGTTGTGATTGGACGCCAGTGACGCTGTGCTCAAGTCAGCCAGCGGTGTTGTTGCCTCTGACACAGTGGAGATGCAGACGGCAGCAGCAGCAGCAGCAGCAGCAGCAGCCCTGTAGAGGGCGATCATCAGCGCCGCTCCGTCCCTCCACTTCTTCTGTGTCTGTCCTCTTCGTTTGGTTCTTTCCTCAGCCGCCTCCCGGCGCAGCGGCCGCAGACCAGCAGGGGGCCGCTGCTGCACTCTGGCTTCCTCACAGAGCCTGGCTCGGCTCCAGGCACCAGAACCGGGTCAGGCCTCCAAGCTGTACTTTGTCACAGACAGAGAGTCTCTGCAGCCAAACGACTTTCACCAGCCAAACCTGGTGAAAGTCTCTCCTGGCCAAAGACATGAAGGTGGACATCAACACTCGCCAATGAAGAGCTCCTCTCTCCTCCATCGTGATTGGCTCAGGAGTTAAAAGGCAGGTTTCTAAAGGTTTTGCTTTTCTCTGGAACTTGTTGTGATGTTTTGGCAGGAGAGGTTTGAAGTGGAAAATAAAATGTTCACTTTAGAATGTAGACAACAACGTATTTGGCATCTACTTCACTTGATTACATGTAATGAGAAGGCGGACCAGCTACATTCACACAGTAAACACCGTACATGTTTGTGTCGGCACAGCAGATATTAAAAATAGGCCCTGTCCCGGTCCTTTATTGTGGAGGGAAGCAGTGAACTGGCCGCCTGCCTCCCATCACTGGATTTGTTGAGCCGCTGTGTTGGTCGTGCCGCTGAGGTCTCAGACATTTCGTAGACAAAAACATTCTGCAGATTACAGTGCTTCGGATAATTGCAGTCCTGCTCGTTTTGTTCATGCGGTCTCAATGTATACGGAGAACCACATGTTCCTTATAGGCCGAAGCTCTGTAGGTGCAGGTTCTGTGCTAGCATGACCCGGTGTTGTCCTTTCAGTCGTAGAAGACACTGGACTGCCGTCGTCGAGCTGCGAGTGGGTGGGTTCCCCTGCTGGAGGACTTGGAGAGAACTTTCTCACCATGGGTGAGATCTTTACAGCCTTCAATGCAACTGCAGGTCTCCACACCTCAATTATCCCCCAGAACGGCAACAATTACCCTGACACTCACATCTTTCTTTCATTTTCTTTTTGCTGTTGTTTTATTTTCTCATGAGGATCGTCATCATCGTCATCATCATCATCGTCATCATCGTCATCATCATCATCATCATCGTGTCCACCTCCGAGCAGGGCGGCACCAGCTCAGCTTTCCACTGCTCTCAGACCAGTGTTGCTGCTCTCCCGCTGCACCATTAGCGATTAGCGCGCGCACATGTAGCCGCAGCCAGCAGACATGTGTTAGCACTCAACCTCCCGACCCACTGGAGAGCCTTTGAGCAAGCGGTTTAACAGCAGCGGGAAAAACTGGAGGAGCCGTCGCACCCCCCCCCCCCCACCCCCACCCCCTCACTCCCACCCCTCCCCCTCTCTACAGCAGACGTATTAAATCTACTGACAGCTGGCAGGACACTGAACTTCCTCAAGCTGATCCTCAGGAATGTGAGAAAACTCATGCACACACACACACACACACACACACACACACACACACACACACACACACACACACACACACACACACAGAGAGAACAGAGCTGAATGTGTGTTCTCAGCGTTCTCACTCTTTTAATGGCAGGTCATGATGGTCATGATGGTCATGATCCTCCTTTGGCCCTCACAGCGCAACATGTCAGTCTGCTGCTGCACTCAGTGAGGTGCACTGTGCGTCCCTTGCGTGCGTGCAGCCGCACAAATGTACGGCGAGCAGCCGCACACACTTGTGCTCCATCTGGTTGGACTGTGTGTGTGAGTGTCAGTCCGTAACGTGAGTCCCACTGCAGCCAAGTTCACCCGTTGGCTAAAACCTAAACTTTTGTCCGCGAGCGCTTCCGCCCCCCCCCCCCCCCCCCCCCCAGAACTTGCCGGGTTCTTCCACCTCACGACCGAACAAAGCCCGCGGGGGGGGGGCCCAGGACGGCCGCCCTCCCTGCCCTCTGGGAGCCGCTTCACACATCCCTGGCTGTCAGGGCGGCGGGCAGACGCAGCTGTGGGCGAGTACGTGCCGGGCCGGGGGGGATTGGTTACGCTGCATTGTGCGGGAGGATAGGGGCTGCGGCGACACCCCGCACGTCCATTCAGCACTCCAGCAAACAGCTTCTCTCATCCGTCACATCCCCCTCTCTCAACACGCAGGTCCAGGCCCCCCCTCCTGCAAGAAAAGCAGGGGGGTGGGGGCGAGGGGGGCGGGGGGGGTGTAACGACAGAAAAGAAAAGAGGGGCAAACGCAGAAGAAATGGTCTCAGGTTACGCACATGAACCACGGCTGCAGGGAGCTGCCAGCGCTGAGACAAACACAAGCAGTTTGCCCTCGGTGTGGAATAAAGACTGAGAGTAGTGGGGAGCAAGCGTTACTTAATCACCACACTTCAACCCCGGCCTCGCTAAAGCCAATGAGCAAAACAAGCCCGCGGCGCTTGCTACTTCACACACATAGTTTCTGTTTATTTCCACTTCACATGGTACACGGCGCACATATGGTTCCAAAAAAAAAGAGGAGTGGGGTTCTCGTGCCCACTCCCACCCACGCACACGCACGCACACAACAGAACAAAGAGCGCAGTTGGTTTCACTTATTAACACAAATGAAGTGGGATTATGTTTCCAGAAATGGGAGGAACAGCAGGTTTTGCTTAGAGCTTGGCAGGGAGCAGCAGGAGGCTCGCTGCTCCAGCAGAGAGGGAAGGAGCTGAGCAGAGAGCAGTGGCTCGCAGCTACCAACATACCAGAGCTAACTACCTACCAGAGCTACCAACCTACCAGAGCTACCAACCTACCAGAGCTACCTACTGTAGCTACCAACATACCAGAGCTAACTACCTACCAGAGCTACCTACTGTAGCTACCTACCTACCAGAGCTACCAACCTACCGTAGCTACCTACTGTAGCTACCTACCTACATACCGTAGCTACCTGCTGTAGCTACCAACCTACCAGAGCTACCAACCTACCAGAGCTACCTACTGTAGCTACCAACATACCAGAGCTACCAACCTACCAGAGCTACCTACTGTAGCTACCAACCTACCGTAGCTACCTACTGTAGCTACCAACCTACCAGAGGTACCAACCTACTGTAGCTACCTGCTGTAGTTACCTACCACGCCTCCGTCTCAGGAACCAAACACAGTGATGGAGACGACACAGGACTGAAGGGACCGGACAGCTTGCAGGAGAGAAGAGACGTCGTCTGAGTCGAAGTGTTTAGAAATGATGCCTTGCTGAGGAGACTTGGTGATTTAAAGCAGAGGTTGAGGGGATCACAAACCATATCAATTCTTTGCAGATCAGTTTGCAAGAAAACTCAGTGCACGTTGGGTTTTTGGCATCCTTTGACCTCTTTTTGTAGAAACAGTGGCAGTGGAAGTGGAAGGCTGCTGAGGTTGACCACTCTGAAAAGAGCAAAGGGAAGAAATTAACATGCAATTATATATATATATAATAAAACAAAATAGAAACAAGCAAGAAGCAAAGCAAAGAAGAGTTGAGTGAATCTTTAGGTTCAGCCTGTTCAGAAGACACTGGCTGGTTTGTTGCCTGTTGAAAGCAATGTTTCAAATGGACGTGCAGTGGACGCTAACATCATGGCTTTAGTCAGTAACAGTCAGTCAACAGTCAGTCAACAGTCAGTAACACAGGAACCTTGCTAAGAGTTTGGGATCCTGTGTTTCAAATGAAGCAGCAGGAGGTCCATGCAGGCTGATAACAGGCGGAACACGCTCCAATGTGTTGCGTGTGTGTGTTCTTTGTTTTCCCTGTTTACTGTAAGTCCCAGCGATGATGGAACTCATATGGAGCGGCAGTGGCCAGACCACAGTTATTCAGTGATGACTCCCTGGGGAGAAGCCAACAGATTGCCTGGAAATGACACTCGGCCTCGTTGAAAGTGAAGCAGCTACGCGGATGACGTGTTGGTGTTCATGGCTTTCCTGCAGGAGGAATCTTTCTGCCAGTGTTTTTCCACGACTTGTGAGCATGTAAAAGACGCATTGATGTGTGACCTTTGTTTGAAATGCTGGTATGGAAGTGAGAGAGTGAGTGGGCGTGGCCGCCCTGCTCCCTCCAGGTCACCTGTTTTAAAGGGGAAACATTCTTCCCTCCTCTTCCCCCTTTCTGAGGTCATTAGGGAGGAAATCTAGCCGCCAGCCATCTGACCCCCCCCCCCCCCCCAAAAGCTCTCAGCATCGCGTCATCACCCCCCTCCCCCACCTCCTCCCCTTTGTGTGTTTTCACAGTGTGAACAATCAGGCCGAGGCCCTGAGTGTTCCGGGCCCTAATTGGCCCAATGCTGGCGCTGATGACTGTGATGGATGGAAGGAGCTGCAGCCGGGCCGCACTGGGGACCCGCCTCCTATCTGCCTGTCCCAGCTTGTTGTGCAAGAAAGAGACGGTGTGGTGATGATGATGACGACGACGATGATGATGATGATGATGATGTTAACCTTTGACCCTGGACACCTTCCTTCCTTTCACGGCTTTATCTTGGGCTGTTCAAACTGACACCCAGATGCTTTCAAAGCATTCTAATTGTTTTTCACTGAACCCTAAACAGGAAGTCAGTCAGTAGTTGAACTACGGCTACTGAGCTCCTCGCTGATGGAATCAGCTCCGGCTCAGGGTTCTGGTGGAACTCTTCCCATTTTAAAGTCATCTTCAGGACTTCCTGTTTGACAGAGCTGTTAGTGATGGCTGGCTCAGCTAAGCTAAGCTAAGCCTTAGCTCAGCTGCTATTGACCTAGCCCATGCCAGGTGTTGTCCCATGATGCACTGAGCTCCTCACTGCTGACGTTGACTGCTCCTCCTACCTGCTGGATAGAGTCCAGGTTGAGTTTGTGTGGGTTGTCCCTGTTAGCTCAGATGTTTGTCTTCACTCTCCATGAGGATGCGAAGCACCGCAGCAACCACAGAGTGGAGTCACACCATCTTGAAGGTTCTCTGGTCACTGAAGGCTTCACTTCCTGGTCGCCAGCTTGTCAAAGTCCGCCTCCCTGCAGGTTTTCATTTCAATAAGCTCCGCCTCTTTGTTTGGTTCTGCAGCTCCTGCCTGGTCACACAGATGCACGCGGTGGAAGCGTGAATATATTCATCGTACTCACGTCAGCTGACCAACTCCTGCTCCACCAGCAAAGCGACCTGACTGGCTTGGACTGGCCGCTATGAACAGAGCAGGGGATTAGATGTGACATTCAGTTGCTATGGCAGAGCAGCGCGTGGCCTCGTCTCGTCTCCCTGCTGCTTCATGGATGTAGCCGGATGTGGCTAAGTCAGGAGTCCCACTGGGATTAGCCCGCTCTTACCTGTGTTTGCGGTCTACTTACAGCCAATTGCTGCTTACGGACCACTCTTGCGCATCCCGGTGTGTGTTTGTGTGCGTCTGTGGTTTTAGCCGTCCGTGTCTCAGCCCAGGAGCCTGGCTGCTTAGCCTGGGTGGGGATAGCGCTCGTTGCTCCCTGGACCGAGCGAGGGGCAACACTGAGAGCAACGTGGAGGCCAAGCGTGGAGTGAGTTCTTCTTTACAGGGCGTCCACAACAACAGAGATTCGTCTCTGCCACGTGTTGCCCTCTCCTTCAGCCTCCTGCAGTCACTGCTTCACGTCATTGGGCTGAATTGGATTTGCATAAAACGATGCGCAATGATGTATCTGATGTTTTCCACATGGACCACGTGTTTTCTAAAAGCACCCACAACAGTTGAGATGCTCGGGCAGCAACTCGAGGCGGGAATGTTGGGATGTTAACATTCCGAAGCGGTCTTGTTTAGCTGTGAAGGACAAACGGAGCTGCAACAAACCCAGTTCTGTGCTGCTTTGACTCTGCAGCACATCCTGTTTCTGCAGCAGCAGTGAAGACATCACTTCCTCCTGACTCAAACCTAACGTGTGACACGTGCAAGACCTTTTATTGATCGGTATTGAGTTATTTTTTGTCTCCTACGAGTGAGACCATGCCTGCTGAAAAACAAGACTGAGCTCAGCCGTGAGGAAGAGGAGTCGGTCTAGTGTGTAGTCAAGTATGTTTGAATGAAAATAAAGTGGTGAGGAAACTTTATGTTCTCCCCAAAATGTGCTTTATTTATATATACCTTTCATCCCAATTGTTCACAGTGAAAATAAAGTTTAAAAAAAAAAAATGCTTGTATATGATGACGATGATGATGATATGATCAACATATTGGAAGTCAGTCTCTTCTTCCTGATCCCCTTCGCCCCCCTTGGGAGCGCAGGGCGTCAACCCTGGATCTCCACCTCTCTCTCTTCTGGCCGGTGGACCGGTGGACCGGACCTTCTGTCTGCTCTGCGGCTCTCTTCTGCCTTGTGGGTTGCAGCCCAGGGCGTTCCTGGCTACACTGTTGGGCTCTCTCCTCAGCTGTGTGGCCAATCCATCCCCACTCTCTGGATTTGATTTCCTTGTGGACGTGCTCCTGGTTGGTGCGTCTGTCTGTCTCCACAGGTCTACATGGCCGATCTTCTCCGTCTCTGATGACCTCCACATGACCTCTGCTTCATTCTTCCGGCCCAGAAAGCCTCAGTCCACTCGAAGCAACCACAGTCACACAATCAAAGATTCACAACTTTGGGATCTGTGTGAAGTGTGTGTGTGTGTGTGTGTGTGTGTGTGTGTGTGTGTGGACAGCTCAACGCTCACAGTTTGTGGTATGATAGCAGAGGCAGGAAGGTTGTAATGTAGGTCAAGCACTTGAGGCGTGGCAGGAGGCCAGCAGTGGTCTCCTGACCCGCTGATAGCAAACACATCCAAACAACACGGGGTGAAAAAGCTTCGGGTCTCCATTGGGCCGAACGTCTTTGACTCCAAACGCGTCTCCAAACTGATGGACGTGCACACGTGCACAGCCGTCCACCACAGACACCTCGGAACACCTTGCAACCCTCAGACGACCCTGCGGTGTCACCCGCTGACCCTGTGCAGGCCCTCCCCAATCACACACACCCCTCGGCGCCTCACCCCCGTCCTCACCCCTGACCTCACCCCCGAAAACACACAAGCGGGCCGCTCCGCCGGCGCTCGCCCTGCTCCAGCGACGCTGAGCTCCCGGCGGCCTCCACCGCACATCACAGCACCGTCCAACACACCTGCTGGCTCAGTTACATCAGCGCACTGTCGTTACTGAACCCAAACAGCTCGGCTGTCTTCACTCAGACCCAGGGTCCATACGGAGAAGCCCCTGGTGCTGTGCGATGTAAAGAGCACAAGGGTGAAGAACTTGTCCTTAATCAATAAGCACAGTAACGTCTGAGTGGCAGGTGTCAATCATTGATGAGCTGTGTCACTCCTGTGCAGAACCCGGCCTTGGTTGAGTCGGGTCGGTCCAGTCACGAGGCTCTGAAGCCAGAACCTGACGCAACGTCAACGTCTCCGTGCAGCCACTTTGTTCCTCAGTTATTTTTTCTCACACTGTGATGTGAACGCAGCCTTCCATCAAACACAAGAGAATCTGCACACTGCCCTGAGTGGAGCCACATGACAGCAAGCACACACACACACACGCATGTACCACATCCCTATCATAACATGTTGCTGGTCAGCACACACAGGGGGATCCTGGCCTGTCATTGGTTCCCACCAGCAGCAGCGCTGCGACACCCCCTCTAATTAGCCATTGCTCAAAGGTTACTCATTTCAGCAGCGACGTCTCTCTTTGCCTCACACAATGCCCCCCCCCCCTCCCCCCCTTCCCTACACACACACACACACACACACACACACACACCTTCTCTCTCTCCGGCCCAAAGCGCAGAGTCTGTGTGTGTGTCAGTGTGTGTGTCTGTGTGTGTGTCAGTGTGTGTGTCAGTGTGTGTGTCAGTGTGGCTGCACGAGGAAGGCAGAGAGAAGGACGGAGCTGCCAGTACGCAGGAAAGTGGAATTCATTTGTATGTTTTTCCAAACAGCGTGTGTGTGTGTGTGTGTGTGTGTGTGTGTGTGTGTGTGTGAGAGAGAGAGAGAGAGGGAGAGGGGGGAGAGACAGAGAGACAGAGTGCGAGAGGGACACGCAGTGGTTTCGTTGGGCTACTTTGAACAGCCTGTGATCTCACAACCTTAAAGACAGTGATTAAGACACACACACACACACACACACACACACACACACGTGCACACACAACTACACAAAGCACTTTGCACCAGTAGCTTTGCTCAGAGGCCCACAGTGCTAAGAACAGAAGCAAACAGTTTCACACACACACACACACACACACACACACACACACACACACACACACATAATGCTCCACCATCACCAGAGTCCCTGTAATTTCCTGAGGATGAGCCGTGAGATAAATCACAGCAGGGTTTTGGGCAAAGCTTATCCAAGGAAATCCAGTGCAGTGTCGCTGCGGACTCACACGCTGGCAGCAGGCTTCCAGCACTCTCTCTCTCTCTCACTTTCTCACTCACTAGATTGCGATATTTCTTAAAAAAAAAAAAAAAAAAAAAAATTCCAATGACGTACAGGAAAAAAGTGTTCCCAGTGTTTTGGGCTGCGCTTTTGGAATTCTGAATTCCGTCTCATCCGGTGGGACTGCAGGAAGAGCGGAGACCCTCACAGTGGTCCTGACTGTACCAGCAGGGGGCCTCGACACACGTTGGGTGGCGGACGAAAGGCGGCCAATGAGAGCTCAGCGCCAGCGTCCATGAGTGGCAAAGGCCGCGTGCGTGTCGGCCATGTCTGGGAAGTCCTGTGTCGTGAGAGTGTGAGCAGAGTTTTTCCATCGCAAGATGTGTGCAGCAGCTCCTCGTGAGAGCCGACTGGTGATGTTCCAGAGGTGCAAGGGTGCACTGCCAGGTTTCCACTGCACGGGTCTAAGGGACTGAAGACCCAGAGTTCCCATGTTGGCCACCAAGTCCACGTCCTTTCAGAGCAAAGCTCAAAGCAGCCATCCATCCATCCATTCCTCATCCATCCATACATCCATCCATCCGTCCATCCATCCATGCATCCATCCATCCATCCGTCCATCCATCCATCCATCCATCCATCCATCCATCCATCCATCCGTTCATCCATCATCCATCCATCCATCCATCCGTCCATCCATCCATCCATCCATCCATCCATCCGTCCATTCCTCATCCACCCATCCCTCATACATCCGTCCATGCATCCATCCATCCATCCATCCATCCGTCCATCCATCCGTCCGTCCATCCATCCATTCCTCATCCATCCATCCATCCATCCATCCATCCATCCATTCCTCATCCATCCATCCATCCATCCATCCGTCCATTCCTCATCCATCCCTCATCCATCCCTCCATCCATTCCTCATCCATCCATCCATCCATCCATCCATCCATTCCTCATCCATCCATCCATCCATCCATCCATCCCTCATCCCTCATCCATCCATCCATCCATCCAGCCATCCATCTGTCCATCCATCCATGCATCCCTCCATCCATCCAGCCATCCATTCCTCATCCATCCATCCATCCATCATCCATCCATCCATCCATCCATCTATCCATCCATCCATCCATCCATCCATCCCTCATCCATCCATCCATCCATCCATCCATCCATCCATCCATCCATTCCTGATCCATCCATCCATCCATCCATCCATCCATCCCTCATCCATCCATCCCTCATCCATCCATCCATCCATCCATCCATCCATCCATCCGTCCATTCCTCATCCACCCATCCCTCATACATCCGTCCATCCATCCATCCATCCATCCATCCATCCATCCATCCGTCCGTCCATCCATCCATCCGTCCATCTGTCCATCCATCCATGCATCCATGCATCCATCCATCCATCCGTCCATCCATCCATCCATCCATCCATCCATCCGTCCATCCCTCATCCATCCATCCATCCATCCATCCGTCCATTCCTCATCCATCCCTCATCCATCCATCCATCCGTTCATCCATCATCCATCCATCCATCCATCCATCCGTCCATTCCTCATCCATCCCTCATCCATCCATCCATCCATCCATCCATCCATCCATCCATCCATCCATGCACCCATCCTCTTCAGTTAGTCTGAGACACCAGAACCCTGAGGTGTTCCGGCCACTCCTCCTCGGGTCGAGCAGCGGCTGCCGAGCGCTGCCAGTGTGCAGGACGGCTGAGGGTTGGGAACAACACTGTGATGCAGCCAGGGGGGGAAAGCATCGGGTGACTTTCATTCCAACTGTTGTGGTCTCTGGCGAGGCTGCCGGCAGTCAGCTGCTGCTGCGTTGGAGCGGTTCTGTTCCGTCGGCCCGGCGCACTCACTGACTGGATTCTTCCAAGCTGCAGCTGCGGGACGTCCGGGACCCGAGCACGGCTGCGGTCCTGGCACTTTAACTACAGGCCACGGCATCAAACGAGCACGTTGAGAAAGCTGCCGCGGAGACCGGCACACCGGAGGGCTGACAAGTGTGTACCATTACCGCTGGGGGCCGCCGGGCAGACTGTAATTTGCAAAGTGGAAATAGAAGTGACAACAAAGTTTGTTAGTGTGCGACTGCGCTCGACAAAACACGCTCACCGGCCTCAAATACTCAGAGCATTTTCTTTTTCCCCGTAATGGTCGGCTTCTCTCCCTCTCTCTCTCTCTCTCTCTCTCTCTCTCCCTCTCTCTCTCTCCCTCTCCCCCTCTCTCTCTCCCTCTCCCCCTCTCTCTCTCCCTCTCCCTCTCTCTCTCTACCTCTCCTTTTCTCTCCCTCTCTCTCTCTCCCTCTCTCTCTCTCCCTCTCTCTCTCCCTCTCTCTCTCTCCCTCTCTCTCTCCCTCTCTCTCTCCCTCTCTCTCTCTCTCCCTCTCCCTCTCCCTCCCTCTCGCTCTCTCTCTCCCTCCCTCTCTCTCTCTCTCTCTCTCTCCCTCCCTCTCTCTCTCTCCCTCCCTCCCTCCCTCCCTCTCCACCCATGCATGACGTGCACTTTCCTTCCTACCTCACCGCTACTCTCTACCAGAGTGACAGTGTTATGACATCTTTGCCTCCGTGTGGTCAGAGCAAATTGTGTTCAGGTTACAAAAAGTGTCATCGCAAACCTTTCTAGATTTGTCATTACGGTGCCGCCGGCAGTCCCACTGAGTCTGAGTCTGCTTGCCTGTGCTTGCGTGCACGCCAGCAGCAGACTGATGTGTGCAGAAGCAGGTCAGGCGCTGCGAGAGGAGGAAGCATCAGCCTGTTGGTTCCAGCACAGACCGTCCAGACAGACAGACAGACAGACAGGCAGACAGACAGACAGACAGGCAGACAGGCAGACAGACAGGCAGGCAGGCAGACAGACAGGCAGGCAGACAGACAGACAGGCAGACAGACAGGCAGACAGACAGGCAGACAGGCAGACAGACAGGCAGACAGACAGACAGACAGGCAGGCAGGCAGACAGACAGACAGACAGACAGACAGGCAGGCAGACAGACAGGCAGGCAGGCAGGCAGACAGACTGACAGACAGGCAGGCAGGCAGACAGGCAGACAGACAGGCAGACTGAAGCCCACCTGTTTTCTGCCCCAGTCGATGGCTGCTGGTGATGCCTGGGAACGTGGGGGTGAGGAGGTGATGCGGGGGGGCCGTGGCGGGGGGGCGGGGGAGAGGGGGTGTCTGGGTGCGAGGCTACATGGCCCCTGGGACCCCTGGCCCGGGTGTCGGGACCACTTTGATCTCCGTTACGCCCCTACATGAGGAGTGTGGGAGTCCTGAGCTGCAGTCTCACACCAACACCCCCCCCCCCCAACCAGGGGTGATGTTTGCTGACAGGTGAACCACATGCATGCAGGGCTCTGTGGTCACACGGACACTGTTGCACCACTGCCAGTTATTACAACAGCTGGATGAAAAAAAAAGGAAACAACCTCAGCCATAATAACAGTGCTAATGCTAACCAGCGTTACAGTGCAGTACAGTGCAATATATTGCAGTACAGTTTTGCTTTTTCTTGCTTGTTTAGACTGTGAGCAGCGTCTTAATACCGGGGCCAAGTTGAGACGTTGAAGAGCAAAAGTCTCTAAAATATTCAAATACTCCCTCTGTTTGCGTGTGTCCAGGTTGACCCTCAACAGCGATGACATCACAGGGCCGAGAAGGAGACAAGAGACATGTGAAAGAATGAACTGGAACTGGGTCTGTGCCTTCTAATGACGCTCAGTGCATGGAGAGAGATGAAAGAGAGACAGTGAGAGTGTCTGGGACAGAGAGAGAGAGAGAGGGGGGGGGGCGGGGGGGGGGGGGCAGAAAGGGAAACAGAGTCAGCCATGAAGAGGACAGACACTGCGTCCATTGTCTATATGGCCTGGTTAACGTTTTAATGAAGGAGCCGCCACCACAGTCCCAGCACAGCCCCACTCTGACTCACACAGTGATTAGCAGTGGCACAATGCTGCTGTCATGGTCCCACTCAGGGACATGCAGCACACTGAGGACCTTCAGCCCAGCGCTCCTCGGCACCGGCCGAGGTCCAGAGTCCAGAGTCGCCCGTCAAATCACACACACACACACACACACACACACACACACACACTAATAACGGTGCAGTGTGTTTATATTTGCCTTGAAACATTATATATCATATATATGCATTATATCATGACATGCACTGTACATGTGTGTGTGTGTATTAACATATATACATGCGTATACATCTATACATTGGCGCTGGATGCCAGTTTTCCCTCTGCTGCTGTTCCTGAACAGTCTCTCCTTTCACTCTTCCCTTCTTTTATCTTCCTCTCTCACGCTCTCCTGCAGCATGATGTCTTCCACAGCTGTCCCCGCAGCGCAGGCGCTGCACGGCTGATACCGTGATGAAGAGGGTGAAGGAGAAGAGATGGGAGGCAGAGGAGGAGAGAGAGTGGGAGTAAATCCAGGGGGGTGGGGCTTCGGCGCCGCTCCGGTCAGATTCCTTCACACCAGTTGTTGAGAAGTTGGGAGCGCTGCACGAGAAGACGTGGGAACGAAGGAGCTGCACAGGGCTCCCCTGTCAGTCCTCCAGCAGCCTCCTCCTGGGGTCAGAGGTCAGAAACTCCCCCCCCCAAAAAAAAGAGTGACCAGGAACTCTCTTGAATCAACCAATAGAAAACAGTGGTGTCCCCCAAGGGTCAATACTCAGACCACTTTTATTGTGTCTTTTTAATAACAAACACATGTAAACGATATTGACATATGAATGTACGCAGATGACACAGTCATCTAGACACCATGGCCAGGTCATCGCCCACCTCCGGGGTTGCCAGGTTTGGGACTAAGTGGAGAAACAGCTACAGTGTTAAACAATGCAGTGGCCAAACCTTTGAAGACCTTTGACCCTGAACAACATCATGGAACAGAGAACTGACATGCAGCTTAGAGCCAAGTCATGTGAGGAACACATCACTTCCCAAATTCAGGTCCCCAGTTGCTGTTGCTTTCATTGGACTCAGAACAGTGTCATAAAATGAAGATCCACCAGCATGGTGTGTAAAAGACCTGCCCTTGGAATGAAGATGTAAGACAAAGTAACTTTAGCACTTTTACTGCACTCATCTCAGCTCGCTAGCGCTGCTAGCTTGGTCATCGTTAATCCATTAGAACTCCCATCGTATTGCAATGATTCTCTTCAACTTCAACGGTGACAATAAAAGTTGAACTGCTGTCTGAATCCAAAGTGATCAGTTTGAGGGAGACGCCCTGAACATTCCTGCGGGTGGGGGGGTGTTGAAACCATCACTGTGTTCTGATAATGTGTCAGTGTTTCTAACGGGCTCGCAGAGCTGAGCGTCGAAGAGATATAAATACACTCAAGTGTTTTTACGTAACCCCGCACCTTTACTGTGCATTGAAGGCTACATAAGAAGATCCATGCCATCCTTCTGGCATCAGGTTGAAACGTCAATCAATCAATCCAAGTCTGTCTTTTTCAGCCTTTGACCAGTGAATGAAGCGACCCGCCGACTTCCAAGGCCTTCGAGCCCACCTTGGTCAGTTTAGACCTGCGTGAGCGACGCTTAGCCGTACTTCAGGCAGCAACGTTTCCCAGAAGACGTGCGCGAAGCCTCAAGTCTGCTCTGGATCCCCCTCGAATCCCGAGGAGGGCAGTCAAGTCACTCAGACAGGGAGTGGAATGAGTTTGCAAAGGAACAGACGCAATAGTCCACATGGTAGCATGGTAGTCCACACTAGCGGTGCACAAACACTGTGCTCACAGCACCTGGCTAACGCTAAGCCCAATAGTTTGCTTCAACTCAAGTAATACATATATGTGTGTGTGTGTGTGTGTGTGTGTGTGTGTGTGTGTGTGTGTTCTTGTACCAAAGGTACTTACATAGTTCATAACATCCTCTCAAGCACCTGGACACTTGTGATTGTTTGCAGTGACACACTTCCTGCCAGGCACTGTGTTGCTGCTAATGTCATCGTCAGCCTGCACCTACACACAAATACATGAACACAATCCCAGTCGCACAAAGCTCTCAGCGGTGCACCAGCAGTCGCTCACTCTCCTCTCCTGCAGGAGTGCGACCCGCGCTGCCGAGTGTGAACGCGGGAACACACCAGCACGCAATTAGCAATCGCACCCTTTCACGAGTTGGCAGGCTAACACCAAGTAAACACACACACACACACACACACACACAGACACACACACACACACACGCAGTGGCCTGCTATGACTGAAGCGGCTCCATGTGGCTCCTTTTCCCAGCCCAGCTCGTCATTCCTGCGCAGCCACATGAAGGGGCACCAGCACCAGCACCACCAGCAGCACCAGCACCAGCACCAGCACCAGCAGCACCGTGGAGTCGGACCCAGGAGGAGGAGGAGAGGACGACGGCACATCCAGCCTGCTAGCAGCGTGGCTGAGGATGTGGGCCATGAGCTCACACAAGAGGAAATGTAGCTGTTGAAGCAGGGAGCAGCCTGTATCGCTGACGGCCTCACTGCTAACACAGCTTTAACAGTCACATAGACGCCACCATGACGTGATCATAATTAGTTTTATTCTTAGAAAGTGATTATTTTTTCCCAAGAAATAACTTTGCTCTCGCTGTTGATCTCCATACTTAAAAAAAAAAAAAAAATGAATATGAACTTAAAAGCAAGAGAAAGCCTTGGCGCTCATAGCAGTGCCATACATCTGTAGTAGACAGAGGCACTGGGGAGCGAGCATGGTTTGTATTAGACTGTCCCCTAGTGGTGGTGGTGGTGGTGTGATTCTCACCGCTTGCCCCTGCTCTGCCTCTCTCGCCCCTCTCTCTCTCCTCTCCTCCTCTCTCTCAGTTACCTAACAGGTACGAGTGTGTGTGTGTGTGTGTGTGTGTGGGGGGGGGGGGGGGGATCTTGACTTGAGTGAGAGCAGCAGATGTGGAGGTGATAACGACTCTCAACGTCCTCTCGTCCTCGGCTGAGGGACTTCTTCCCAGAAGTTCCACATGCCTGCTCAGCTAAATGACTGGACAACAAGTGCTCAGGGAATCACACAGCCAGCGTGTGTGTGTGTGTGTGTGTGTGTGTGTGTGTGTGTGTGTGTGTGTGGAGAAAGATGGAAATGTAATGCTGCGGACATTTGTTCAGCTCCTTGTGTCGTTTGCAGCCCACGCACGGCCCCAGGGTTCCTCACAGTGCAGTTCTGTTGCTCTACTGGAGTTGGTGTCTTCTCTATGAGGCTTCATTGATCCCTGCTAGATGCTCCACTGTACTGCTGCTGCGGCTGTCAACTCAGCGACAGCTCTGTTGGGTACCGTGAGGCAGCGGGTGACGCCGGGATCTGATCAGTTCCTATTCAAACCAGTCAGGATTTCTTCAGAGTCCAGTCCGACGACTTTACTGGCTTTATATTTTTCCAGCCGGTGCGTCCGCGCCGCAGCACCAAGGGCCTTTCTTCACAACCTGGCAACCCAGTCAGTACAACTCGTTCCAGTGTATTGACTTGAACTCGATACTCGTGGTGTGTTTCTCACTCTTTTTGTTCTTTTTCTGTCAAATCTTATTCAAGATGTTGCTACATGCTACATTATTAATATATTATTATCACTACAACGTCAATATGACAGACATACAGAAGTGTTTCCATACAGCTGTGGGATGACCTGATGGGAAACACATTCTTAGTCACTCACTTCTTTCTTTTCAGACGCACTTTTCATTGCAAACTCAGACTGGTGCAACTCTGTGTTTAATAACAGGACCAGTGGCGGACCAGTGGCGGACCAGTGGCGGACCAGTGGAGAGTCTTCAAGCAACAATACCAGCGGCTGTATGTGTGCAGTGCACATGCTGGTGTTGACTGGATGGCTGTGACACGTCCTCAAAGAGACAGCACGTCCACAAAACTCATTCATCTCTCTGAGCGAGGCTGCACACACACACACACACACACACACACGCACGCACGCACACACACGCACACGCACACACACACACTAACAGTACAGCGTGTGTTTAACTTAGCACTGAGAATATTGGGCCAGTGAGAGGTGTTGAAGGACGGATGTCAGAAGGCTGCGACCTTCCTTGGTCTCCACTCTTACAAACAACCACATTAACTGGGTCATCAATCAGTGTGTGTGTGTGTGTGTGTGTGTGTGTGTGTGTGTGTGTGTGTGTGTGTGTGTGTGTGTGTGTGAGTGAGAGAGAGAGAGAGGGAGAGAGAGAGAGAGTCCACATGCATACTCATGCTTTATTTTCACAAGGTGTTTTTCCAGGCATCGTGACAGCGTGTGCACTGCTACATGAAGCCATATGTAATGCAGCAGGCAGGCCTAATTGATTGATGCACACACACACACACACACACACACACACACACACACACACACACACACTGCTCCGGGCCCTGCTCAGGGGGATAAGGATCTGTACTGTTGACCTGGAGGACCTCATTACTGCAGCCAATCAGGAGACAAAACATCAACTGGCTGATGTGACTGATTAGTCCAAGACCTGCACAAATAAACAGAGGGGGACCGAGCGGGGGGGGGGCAGAGAGAGGTTGGGAAGAGGATGGAGAGAGAGTGAAGAGCAGGCTGAAGAGAGGGAAAGGGAGGGAGAGGTGGAGCTGTGCTTCTCCCTCTTCTACAACCTTGTGACCTTTCTCTGCTCCGTCAGGGTTCATCCTGGTCTCCTGCTCACCTGGTCATCCTGGTCTCCTGGTCATCCTGGTCATCCTGGTCTCCTGGTCTCCTGCTCACCTGGTCTCCTGGTCTCCTGGTCTCCTGCTCACCTGGTCTCCTGCTCACCTGGTCATCCTGGTCTCCTGGTCTCCTGCTCACCTGGTCTCCTGCTCACCTGGTCTCCTGGTCTCCTGGTCTCCTGCTCACCTGGTCTCCTGCTCACCTGGTCATCCTGGTCATCCTGGTCTCCTGGTCATCCTGGTCATCCTGGTCTCCTGGTCTCCTGCTCACCTGGTCATCCTGGTCATCCTGGTCATCCTGCCGCTGAATGTATGTGCACACACACCCATAACTATAAATGCTTACGTGTGTATTTTTCTCATATAGTTCAACTTTAGTGGTCTTTTTCTTTGTTCTTCAGCAGATATTGGGGCAAACGTCAAGGTTCCAGTGAAGAAGACCTGACCTGAGATCAGCAACGCTGCAGCTCTCTCATGATTCAGAGGGAAAGCTGTGTCTGCAAAGGCTATCTGTTTTCATGTGTGTGTGTGTGTGTGTGTGTGTGTGTGTGTGTGTGTGTGTGTGTCCCTGCTCTACTTTCTATGGACGCGTCCACGTGGTGCCTGGCGAGCACAAACACGTCATTTGATAGGAAAGATTTAAAGGTACAGTGCATAAAATTCTGCCTTCTAGTGGTGAGACTTTAGATTGCAGCGCTTGTTCGCTCACCTCCTCCTCTCCCGAGGTTGCCAGTGAACTACGGTAGCCTGCGCACACAAACCTGATACCTCGTCCACCTTCTTCTTCTTCTTCTTCTTCTTCTTCTTGGTTGGTGTATTTGAGGACGCCCCCCAGTGGTCAGCCTAAATACCAAACACTCTGCTGTCAGGCAGCTGGATTGTCCACACCAGGCTTCCTTAGAAATACGCTGGTGCAAGATGGCAGCTAGCTGGCAGCACTGGGACCCTGATTGGTCTCTGGAACCGTTCTAAGGGGAGGAAAATCAAATGACTTTGTTGTCCTGCGAGTGTACACTTTTATTTTTAGCTTCTACCAGGATAAAAGTGATGGTAAAGGTTTAGAACCGTACACACTGGATCTTTAATAATGGTGAACTGGAAGTTCCAAAGGCATGCGCCGCTCTCACACTGCAACACCGAGCAACACAGCGACACGCTTTGCTGTGGCCTGACGAGAGCAGAGGAACCGGGAGGTTTCCACGACTCTGTCCACCATTCATCAGGCGCTGTGAGGGAGGAGGGGATGTATACAGAGAGTGGGAGGCACGCGGAGAGAGAGAGAGAGAGAGAGAGAGAGAGAGAAGAGGGAGGGATGGTCCCTTCATTCATCCACTGGCAGGCGTCCAAGAACATTCTGTCCCGCTTTGTTTGTGGGGGAAATAGAGAATGTTTCAATTCCTCATGAACCTGACCTTCCTGTCTGCCTCCCTCCATTCACTGTCTGCAGTGGCCGCCTGCTCCTCTTCTGCATCTGCTCAGCCATCCATCACCTCTGTATGAAAAGCTCTGCCTCACACGCTGCTACTGTACAATAATAAAGTCAGGTCAAACTTTATTTTGGTGAGGGGGTGGGGGGGGGGAGGGGGGGAAGGGCAACCTGCATCTTCACCTGACACTTGTTGACATAGTAGGCCGACACCACGGCTTTATTTGGCTGTTGCTGGGCTTTGTTTTTTTCAAGGTAACACATCACCGCCCAGAGCAACCGTTGGTGAGTGCACCAGTGGTCGGCCGCTGTGCTGAAATGCTGGTACTGGTGCTGGTACTGGTGCATCCAGTACCAGCATGAAGTGGTGAAATGCTGGTAGTGGTGGATCCAGTACCAGCATGAAGTGGTGAAATGCTGGTACTGGTGCTGGTAGTGGTGGATCCAGTATCAGCATGAAGTGGTGAAATGCTGGTACTGGTGCTGGTACTGGTGGATCCAGTACCAGCATGAAGTGCTGTAATGCTGGTACTGGTGCTGGTACTGGTGGATCCAGTACCAGCATGAAGGGCTGGAATGCTGGTACTGGATGCACCACTAGTGAAGTGGTGAAATGCTGGTACTACTGCTGGTACTGGTGGATCCAGTATCAGCATGAAGTGGTGAAATGCTGGTACTGGTGCTGGTACTGGTGGATCCAGTATCAGCATGAAGTGGTGAAATGCTGGTATTGGATGCACCACTAGTGAAGTGGTGAAATGCTGGTACTGGTGCATCCAGTATCAGCATGAAGTGGTGAAATGCTGGTACTACTGCTGGTACTGGTGGATCCAGTGTCAGCATGAAGTGGTGAAATGCTGGTACTGGTGCTGGTACTGGTGCATCCCCAGGACAAACCTTGGGTACAGCAGCAGAGATTTCACTCCACTGCTTGAGTGTTGACTGATGAAATAATGTTGAGTGGCCTTGACTGGGACCAAGACACTGGCAGGGCTGACAGGGGTCAAGATCGAGACCGAGACCGAGACCGGACCGAGACCGGACCCACCAGTCCGAACCAGGAGGGGCCTCCACTCCTTCCAAGAGAACTTTTCTTTGAACACACAACGTCATTTTATACGTGGAGCTTCTCAACAGGAAGCCTTCAAATGCTCAGTGTTGACTGTCTACACAAACGTGTCACTGTGAGCTAACGTGTGACCCTGCAGGCAGATATTATTCATATTCATTCACACGGACCCTTTGATTCTAACTTACAAATGGAAAAAGGAGTTGATGGATGATTGTGACTGTTGGGCAAAGCTAAAAAAAAAAAAATTTGAGCGGTGAAGTAAAACAGCCTTTCATGACCGTGTCACATAAAGCACCAAACAGTGAACAGAGTGCAAAAGTAGTCACACACGCATAACCGACTCCACTCAACGCTGCAAAATGGGCCCCGTTTGGCTTGAAGTTAAACTGCTGAACGATGGTGTGAAAGTCTCTGCGGGCTCCGAGGAAGTCGGTGACAAGCTGACGTGACTTCAGGTCGAGTGCTGTTACTACTCACTGCCACTAGGGGGCACCGACTGGAGGCGGTCGCACGGCCCTCCCACCTCAACGCCGTGACACCTTAATGGTTCTGCTGGAGGTGTATCTGGAGGTCTGGGCGTCCGTCTGGGCCTTCCTCCGTCTGTCTGTCTGTCTGTCTGTCTGTCTGTCTGTCTGTCCTTTCTTCTCCACACACCAGAGTCCAGCCCGTGGTCCAAACAGAGGCAGCCGGTCCTCATTGGAGGAGCCAGCGGCACGCATCTCTGCTCAGTCCATCAATTGGAATTATGTCCCATCCCATAATTCACTGTACGGAGGTTATTTTCATGCGTTGCTGGCGCCCCCATGAGGAGGAGGGAGGTACATATGCAGTGAAGCAGTGGTAAGAACACAGGTGCAACCTCTACGACTGGTCACCAGTTTACAGGTGGACGGCTCGTCAAAATGACTGACAAGCGCAGAGGTGGAGACTGTGGCGCTGCGGGGGAGGAGCCACGCTGACAATGCGGCCGCAGCCTCCGGGGAGAGACTTTGCAAGCTGCGTCTTGAACAATCCAGGAAACCTCCAACAGGTTTTACTCGTAAAGCCCCGAACACTGGCAGCTTACGTGCACCAAAACCTCCTGGGCGCCCCACAAAATCCGTTGAAATGAAAGTTGAAAGCTCCTCTGGAACAGCAACGGTTATCGTCACTCAGGAACCCCCGAGTCCGAACATCGACTCACAGTCTCAGATCAGCCTCTCAATCCAAGCTAAACAAGGCTACATCACTCTGCACCGCAGCCTTACACACTCACACGCACAGTTCCAGTGCCTTGAGGTTCCAGTGCCTTGAGGTTCCAGTGCCTTGAGGTTCCAGTACCTTGAGGTTCCAGTACCTTGAGGTTCCAGTGTGTTGAGGTTCCAGTACCTTGAGGTTCCAGTGCCTTGAGGTTCCAGTGTGTTGAGGTTCCAGTGTGTTGAGGTTCCAGTGCCTTGAGGTTCCAGTGTCTTGAGGTTCCAGGACCTTGAGGTTCCAGTGCCTTGAGGTTCCAGTACCTTGAGGCTCCAGTGCCTTGAGGTTCCAGTGCCTTGAGGTTCCAGTGCCTTGAGGTTCCAGTGTGTTGAGGTTCCAGTGCCTTGAGGTTCCAGTGCCTTGAGGTTCCAGTGCGTTGAGGTTCCAGTGCCTTGAGGTTCCAGTACCTTGAGGTTCCAGTGCCTTGAGGTTCCAGTACCTTGAGGTTCCAGTACCTTGAGGCTCCAGTGTGTTGAGGTTCCAGTGTGTTGAGGTTCCAGTGTGTTGAGGTTCCAGTGCCTTGAGGTTCCAGTGTGTTGAGGTTCCAGTACCTTGAGGTTCCAGTGCCTTGAGGTTCCAGTGTGTTGAGGTTCCAGTACCTTGAGGTTCAGGTGCCTTGAGGTTCCAGTGTGTTGAGGTTCCAGTGTGTTGAGGTTCCAGTGCCTTGAGGTTCCAGTGCCTTGAGGTTCCAGTGTGTTGAGGTTCCAGTGTGTTGAGGTTCCAGTGCCTTGAGGTTCCAGTGCCATAGATTGGGGACCTTACAGAAGTCACTGTTTCAGGGAGACATCAAAGGAAAGGAAAGGAAGGAAGGAAGGGAAGGAGAGGAAGGAGAGGAAGAAGAAGAAGGAGAGGAAGGAGGGGAAGGAGAGGTATTTGTCTGTGGTATCTTTGAAGATATACTCTGATGCGTCTCACACCGTCTGTGCACCCCAGCATTGGTGACCTCGAAGCGCCAAGTGCAACAGCGGCCGCTGATGTGTTCGGACGTGGGGTCGAGTGGACTGCTGGCCGCAGTTTATCTTTCAATGGTGAACGCTGGTGTCAACCACGGCCGCAGTGGGCCGAGCGGCACCGGCCTGCTGTGTGTGTCAGTGAGGCCACACATCAGCATGGACTCCTCCTGCAGGCAGAGAGGCGCACACATGGTCGCTGTACAAACACGGGCTCTTGTGTAACCTCTCTGGCTCTTTGCAGTTATGATTCAGGGTGGAGGCTGCACGGCGAGGGCCTCAGAGAGCAAAGCTGGACTAAAGAATATCTGGACAGCTGCGTATGGGTGGTTCCATCAGTCCGAAGAAGTCAGAACCCCTCCCCGCCCCCCCACCCCGAGTCCAGAAAACAGGCACAACATGTACCGAATGCAGGACTCGCAGTAAGCCAGCACTTTTATTGGACATTATGAATAAGGCCCAAAATATGTAGCCAGTTGACTGGCTGGTTGAGAAACTGGAGGTACCGTGGGGGAACCCTCCAGAATCATCGCACCCTCTGCCGTGGCTGCTGGTCCTTGTGTGAAGGTCGCTCGGCTTTGGCTTGCGAGCGTATAGCAGAAGCCTCGTGGAACCAAGCTACGTGTTTTTCCAATGTGTTTTCTCGTACCTGGAGTACAACCTGCACACCTCAGTGACTCGAACTGAGGTGGGCCAACACACCGTGGACCAGGCAGAGCCCATCACCTCCACCGCTGCTTGGTGGAGACAGGATCCATGAACCTGCTCCAAGTTTACCCTCAATCATCAATTCTAGGGTGACAGTGGACCGGTGCACACGCGTGTTCTGGGCCCGGCACACAGTGAGCGTGCAGCAGTGCCGGGCTGCCTCGACATGGTTTTGACAGAGTAGGCCTACAAAGATAAATCAGTGGAGGTTGGACCACTGTGAGCTCCAAGAACAAAGCAGTTTGCTCTGGCGCTAGCATGATAGCTTCACAGCCACGGCTTTCATGGAGCTCTGCAGTCGACGTTGAGCGAATCACTCCCAGTGGCTGAACGCACGCAAGGCTAG
>NW_027466284.1:45000-67500 GCF_046127955.1 Nelusetta ayraudi
TGGTTCCAGCTTTCCAGCGAGACAACAGCTCGAGGTTCAAGGTCTCCTCGCTCCGAGCCGCCATGGAAATTGCTCTGACATTTACTGCACACACACGCTGCCATGCACAGCGCTGGAAACAAAAGCTCCTCAGTCAGAGAGGACCTCCGCTCTCCTTGCGTAAAAAAAAAAAAAAAAACCTGTATTTTCTTTTGCTTAGTAGATCCCCTTAGAATGCCGACCGGGATCACACGGACTGGGGTGGTTGTTTTCATCACTCCGTCCGTCCGCCACTCGGAGGAGAAGTGAAGGAGCTGCGTGAAGCCTGACTCAGAGGTCCAGGGTGGAGTTCTTCCTCTTCCAGGCTGCTTCCTTACCCCATTTTACTTCTTGCAGTCTCCCACACACACACACACCAACAATGGCTCTACTAGCTAGTTTATCTGGGCATCGATCCCTGCTACTTCCTTCTGACATTACAGCCGCTTATCAACGATATCAGCCCAGAAACATTTGGCCTGTTTAAAGTCCTCCAATTTCCAAAATTGGACAGAGACGCTTATTGCCTTTCAAATCAGCGGAGACTGAGACGAGCTCGCGTCTGATTCCCCCGAGCAGTCATTATTCCCACTCTTGAGTTTCAGCCAGGCAGTGTTTGGTTAAAAAAAGAAAAAAAAAAGAAAAAAAAAAACGACCCCTCGGTGAAAGTCTAGAGCAGAGGCCATTTTGGTGCTTCAATGACACGTAATGGAGGCTATTGAGGGGTCCCTGGAAAGGGAAGCGGGGGTCGTTGGGGGTCGTTGACAGGCGTCACTGAGCCTTTTCTCCTCATCGTGGGGGGGGGGGGGTAACCAGAGCGGCCCGGCTGACAACACAGCGTGTCCTCGCAGTCCTGCCGGCCCAGAGTCCTGCCGGGCCAGAGTCCTGCCGGGCCAGAGATCTGCCGCTAATAGCCCAGGAATGATGATCGTCTCCGCGCTCAGGTTTCACTGATACCAGGACTCTGCTGCACACAAAGGACAAAGAGAGGAGAGGCAGCAACTCTGTCAGACTGTGTGTGAGTGCGAGAGCCTGAACACATCGGCTCCGCACGGCCCTTTGTGACACGCAATGTCCATTTTCAACCGTCTCCCTACTGTAAGAAAGACACAATTTCACTTTATGTCACCATGTGTTTTTCAACCAGCTGTTACAATCAGTGGGCCTAGTGTGTGTGTGTGTGTGTGTGTGTGTGTGTGCCAGGCTGCACCTTCTCCGCCCACACCTGCTGCAGGAGTCCACAGGTGTGACTACTTGCAATCAAGGCCTGGAGGAGGATAAAAGCTGCAGCGCTGCAGTTTGGTGGGAGAGCAGTGGCTCAGCTGCAGAGTCTCATGGAGACCATCATAAACCAGCAACCAGCAAGCTGCCCACTGTGAAGGCCACGCGCCGCAACAAAAACAATGCAAGACTTTAAAACATGAACAAGCGTCAAGACTGGTGTGAAAAGCCCTCACCTTTGTCCCTTCAACCAGAAAGCCCAGGAGGAGCTCCTAGTGTTCAGTCACTGCAGGTCGCTTGCAGCCCAACCCAGCATGTGAACTCATTGCAGTTTGAGTCCCGAAGTCTGCAATTGAAAGCCAGCAACAGATTGCCTAACAAGGTTGACTAGCATGAGGGATAAATCACGCCTGGCGTCGACCAGAATACCTTTCCTGACGAGCGTGTGTTTAGCAGAGGCTTTGCTTCACTAAACACGGCAAGCTGAGGACGCTCAGAGTCTGCAGTGGCCCTCTCACGGTGATGTCACGCTGCTGCTTTGACCCAACAGCAGCTCCTGGACACACTGGTCAGCCACGACGCCACTGTCTGCTCACAGGTGGCAGCGTTCTGCTGTGCTTCTGGAGCTCACAGCAACAAGTCACTTTCCCATGGAGTGCCATTTGACCACATAGAGTGCATTGCGTGTCATCAGATAATGGCTGAGCACCTTCCAGTGTAAACCCAGACAACGTCACGCTGTCGCTGGGAAATGTGAAGAGCGGTTTCATCTCCCTCCAGTTGGCAGTTTCTACTCTGCTGACTGTGATGTCAGCAGTAAATATTCCAGCTGGAGAGTTTGTGGCTCTTCTTCTCTTTGTCGTGTAATAGTAATGGGGCGTGGGTGCAGGGAGGAAGGCCGTCCGTACTTCAGAACCTCTGGCTCCAGAGGGAGCGCGGCCACAAACGGGTTTACCCGTGTCGGTTTACCAAACTCAGGATGTGTTATGCTTTGATTTGAGTTGTTTTGAAATGTGAAAAGCCCGGACTCGCAGATGCAAACAGCAAACATCTTCAGATCAATGAGAAGTGCTCAGAACAAAGCCCGGAGTGTCCCTCAGACTGCTTCCCCAGAACCAGCAGTAGAAACCAGGACTGCAGTCAAGTGACAGGTCATCCCAAACAAACAAGAGAATCCGCTTAAAACCAAATGGGATTAGCAGTGATTGAAGCAAAATGTCACATGTAGGACATAAAGAGGTCAGAGACACAACTGTGCTTTACTATTGCAACCACACTCTGGGCATTAGAGCCCACTGCCGTCTCTGTTTAAAAAGCATCCAGACCACAAATATCTTCTTGATTTCCTCCAAGTCTTTCCATCGTTCCCATCCAGCAGGCAAGCAGAGACCTTCCCTCCCTCCCCCCCTCCATCCCTCCCTCCATCCCGCCCTCTCTCCCTCCTGTCTTCCTCCCTCAGCTTGTTGTGTAAGTACAGTGACTACAATCGCGGACGAGTTATCCTGAGGAAATGGAGTTTGACGGGGGCCCTAATGGTATGGCGAGTAATGTGACCCCAACATCTCCCAAAACCGACCAATTAAAAGCGCATGACTTTTCCAGAGTTCAAAGGAGGTCTTTTTCTGAAGCTCCAGGCTTTCCATCCACTCCATCCATCTTCCCTGGAAAGCACTGTGACCGCTAATCCTCGCTGTCTTGATTGTGAAACCGTCTTCAAGTGGACGGCCAACATGAAGAAGAAGACCTTCCCACGTGGACTCGGTCAAGCGGAACCCCAGCACTTAATGAAAGAGGTGTGAACTACGTCGAGTTTTAGAGTCGTTTCACGGAATTCAATCTCACGACAAAGGAAAATAAACTGCGTTCCTGCCTCCTCCTCAAAACGAAGTCCATCAGTGAAGCTCAGCCTGGGCCGGTGGGGGAGCTGATCGCTCAAATTAGACCAGGCTTTCGTTGGCACGGCAGAAAAGCAAATAGCAGCGGTCTAGCAGTCAGGAACTAGCCACACACACACACACACACACACACACACACACTGTAGCTCGCCTTGTTTAGAGCCACGGCAGTTTGCCCAGAATATAGAATCCAACTTGTTTCATCGACAAAGATCCTTCTTCATGTTTTTAAGTTATATAAAAGTGTCCACTGATCTTCATCCAAGATCTCAGCCTGCATGCACACACGTTTTCTAATGTCTGCGCATCTTAATTCCTCCTCTGAGCGCTCGTTAAGTCAATGTAACACTGTCGCATGTCATTTGTTGACTGGTCTGAAGACGGTTTTACGGATCAAAAGACGGATCATATCGTGCAAATTCTGTCTACAAGTGTCCTCAAAGTAATCTACTTCTGAGTCACACACATCCGTCTGTGCAAAGCCCCTTCAACTCAAAGACGAGTGACTGGAGCCAAGAGGAAATACAGCAAGGATATACAGTACAGTTCAGCCAGAGGGAAACAGCACACTGCTAACCAGGAAACTGCTACCATCAAGGTTCAGGCACTGAAGAGGTGTCTTAGCTCGGACCTGCAAAAACCAGTCAAGGCCAAACCAAATAGTTTTTTTTATTTAAAATAATAAAACAAACAGTGTAATCAGAAGCCACCTGTTTATGTTTTTCAACTCTAATGTTCAGTTCAGATGTAGGACAAACGATAAAAGTCACAGATGATGACGATTTTGTCCAGCGCAGTGATTCTGTGCTGACACACAGTGTCCTCAAATAAACACAAGTGCAGCAGCAGAGAGAAGATAAAGCAGGAGGTGGCACAGAGACAAGGCCTCACTGTTGCTGTGTCTCCATTCAGCCTCTGCATCCTTGAAGGACGCATTTTGAAAGGAAGTTGCGTCATAGCACTGCGCGAAGGCTCCTCCCACTTGCCAAGGGTGCTTGGGACGCTCAAAATGCGCACTCGGAAGTACGCACTCGTTTTAGCCGGCTACACCGCTACTATCCTTCGCGTCATTGGGTATCCCAGGATGCTTTGCGTGCTGCTGCAAAGCGTCGTAGGATCCTGGGAAGTCCGCTGAAATTAGCGCCATCTACTGGCAAAGACACGACATATAAAGCTAACTATTGAAGCTTCACATAAAGTATCCAGTTTTTAACGTAGGATTTTACTTATTTGATCATCCAACGCCATCGTGAGATGGAGAACCAATGGTTAGCTTGATGCTATGAAAACGTCACTTCCGGGGTTGGCCAGCAGGAGGGAACGGCGGTGACCAAACCAGGAAATACGTCGAAGGCTAGACCGTCCCGTGTGGTGACCGGGGAGGCGGGGTTTGGTCCATCCTTCTAGGCCGGGTACTCGAAGAACGCTTCCTTCAGACGGAGGACACTCGGTCTGAAGGGTGCAGAACCTGAATTGAGACACGGCATGTGTCTTCAACCCAATAGCAACTGGGATGTCAGCACTACCAGTACTGATAGACACTGCTTCCTGA
Source organism: Nelusetta ayraudi (assembly GCF_046127955.1). Lineage (NCBI taxonomy): Eukaryota > Metazoa > Chordata > Actinopteri > Tetraodontiformes > Monacanthidae > Nelusetta > Nelusetta ayraudi. The sequence goes on from NW_027466284.1 coordinate 49,687, forward strand.
CGGAGAGCTGCTGCTAGACACATGGAGTCGACTCTATTTGCCCAGGCACTTTTCTGCTCATATTATGTCCACATATAGAGCACAGCACAGCACAGCTCAGCACTTTTTACTCTCGGATGGGATCATAAAGCAGCACGTTCTGTTTCCAGCTGAGTCATATTACAGTCAAATTTGTTACATTCGTGTTGTAGCGCTCATGGTACTTGTCTTAAATCTTGACATGTAGAAGACCTTCATTTTCCTCTCCACACATTTTCCTTCATCCCCCTGACTGTGACATTTAGTAAGGAGCTGTTTTTGGGTGTCATTATAGAGGGGGAGGAGGGGCTGGGGGGTGTTGGGCACATGCTGACTTAAGTGTAAATGTGTGTGCGAGCACAGCTGCTGGTTCTTAAGCCATCTCGTGTTCATCTCAGACGCCGATGCAGGTCCATTACTTTAATATGAAAATTGCAACCACATGACTTTTCTCCCAGAAACTATACGGACTGGTTAGCGCACTGTATGGCTGCCCGACCTCTCCTCCCCCTGCCTCCACTCTGGATCAGGCACTTCAAGGTTTGCCAACCATAACACAGTTGGCACAGCTCTCGCCCTCCCATCGCTGCACGCAACTGCCGGCCGTTTCACATCTTTCTTCTCCTTTTTCCCCCCCATATTCTGTTTGTTTTGGTGGTCCTCGACTTTTTCCGAATGGAAATTTTGAGGTCGATTGGTGTTGCCTGTTCCGGGGCGAACGCACAAAAGGGGGGGGGTTTGGGCTGAGGGATGGGCGGAGGGTTGAGGAGAGAGGAGGAGTCCGAGGCCAGCGGTGATGTAGCAGCGTGCGGGCCATGTGTTCTTTATTTCCAGCCGGGGGTTTGATCACAAATGGAGCAAAGCCACCGCCGGCTTACACAACTCACAAGTGCTTAATGCACACACACACCAAAGATGAACAGACTCTTCCCACCATCCACCACATCCAACACAGGGCAGAGGACTGTACTTTCCCAGAGCCTGCTGCCAGTTTGGACTACAGTGTAACGCGACCAACGTTTGGTTTTGACAATGAAAAAACAAAAAAGCGCTGAGGTTTCTGGGATTCTACATGGTTTCTACAAATCCATCAAGAGCTTAAAAAATAGTGACGGTCGGCAACTAAAAGTGATTTTTTTTTTTTTTTTTTTACAGGAATAATCTGCCTGACTGCGTCAGTCAGACTTCACTGATGTCTTTGGTTTCTATTTGGCCACAACTTGGAAAGATCTCCACCGCTTTCATATTTTTCTCAGGACTGTAACATTGTGCTTGATTTCTATGTTTTTCTTTATTTTCTCTCTCTAGATTCAGTTTGGCCCACTCAGTTCACTCCCCGTCTGTTCCTGTGCTGCTTTGAGACCTTGACAATTTGTTCCATCTTCAATGTCATTCCAGCGGTAATCTTTCTTAACTCAAAAGGACGTAGTTTGACACTTTATTCCAAAATACAGCCATGAAAACAGCAACGCTCTGTATCTGAAGGAAGGGCATTGGTGGGAGGACTAAAATAATATTGTTTGCAGTGTGAGTTTGGGAAAGTGTTGCGCCGACCCCATTCAGCGCCGCTTTACGTAGATGATTTATTTATCAGATATGAGTTCCGACCGGAACGCAGCGTCCGCACCGGAGCAAACAGAGCCGCCAGCACTCGTGAAAAGCTTCGGCAGCATCAGCCAAGAGCCGAGGTCCGGTGTGTAGCGGTCACCCAGAAGACCAAGACACTTCAGCTATGACCGTACATTGAGCCTGACTGAATGACGCAGGTTTTATTCTGATAAACGATGACACTGGTCCCACAGCTCGCTGCCTATTACTGTTTGCGGACATTGAATGTGACAGACTGTGCACCCGACTCAGTCACAGAGCCAAGAGGGAAGTCCCTCTCCAAGCTGCACAGGCAGCCAAACTGCACCGCTGCACTCAAGGTTTCCCACATTAAAATAAGGGTTTTATGTGTGCGTTAACAGTACAGCTGGAGTTTGACCTTGTGATTGGTGGAACATGTAGCCTGGCCTGTGTAGTAGTAGTAGTAGTATGAAATTGTACTCTAGGAATCAGTGCTGAACTGGAGCAGATACTGTGAAAGATACTGCAGCAGATCCTCAGTAATGAAAGCTGCGGTGGTTTGTCTGAGTCAACCCCCCCCCCCCCCCCATCTACCGTAGGATGGTCTGCCCATCATCACTCATGTCAGAGGCAGCCATCAGTCTTTGTCTATCAGCTGTTCCATCACCGTATGGACCAGGGAGGCTCTCCGTCATCCATATCGTGGCACAGCCTGCGTGTAACATTGTGTGACATTATCTTGATTGCTAATTAGCATTGTCACTCAAGCATTAGGACATATTGTGGTTTACATTAGCCAGAGTCCGCCTGTCATTCTCAGTCAATGGCATCGTGTCTAAGATTGAAAGCGTGTGGTTGTGGGGGTCTTCTCCTGGCAAACTGCACGGTGAATAATCCCGGGTGTCACAAAATGCACATTGGATCATTGTGAGTTGCTCGACGTTATTGCTTTAGTCCATGATAACCTTCGTGAGAATCATAAAGGTCGTGCAATCTCGTTTTATTATGTCATATTTGTGTCGAAGAGAAACCAGTGGTCTCGACGGATGATAACTACAACCAAGCAATTCATCTTTTTCATTTTCATCTGTGGCGAAACCTCAAGTCAGAGCCTCTGCGAAACGTGTCCTTATTTAAAGCCGTGGAAAAGGTCTTCAAACATTCTCCCTGGTGTCTCTACACCCCTGGCAGCCAATCGTCTTGTAAAACATTAATAGGTCAACGTCACTATTAAGCCGTGTTGGACAATCAGCACCCTTCCAGTCTAGACACACTGTAACGAGTCCCCTTGTGACTGCGATTATGTCCTTAATCTCACAGAAAATGTCAGTGATCTGTGCTAAACACTGTGACCCATAGCCACCAAATACAAACACATGCTAAGCCAGGCATTAGGCTTCCTTTCAGATGGAGAAGGAGTGGTGCGTGGATCCATCGGAATACGACATTCATGACAAACATTGATAGTGAGTCAGGGTCTTGTGGGTATGGAGGAAGAGTCGGTTGGATTCAAACAGAGACTTTAACGAGTGCATCATTGGCCTTCATTGGAGACATCATGGGTGGTGAACCCTGGGCTTCATGGTGGTTCTGATGTTCTTCATGGGTTTAGTGCATAAAGCAGAAAGCACTCAGGCTCATGGAGAGGCCCAGCCATCGAGAGAGGAACCTGTTGATGTTGAGCTCAAAGACCTTCACGGTGGTTCCTGCATATACCACCAGTGGCCACAGTGGCAGGCTACTACACTGATCTGTCCGTTCCCTGAGCTTCATGGCCAGAACCAGCCTTCTCTACTGCTGAGAGCCAGGTGTTTGGTTCCTACCGGGGTGACCAGACTACTGCGTTACCACAGGGGGACGTCTTGATGATGGAACGATGGCTCCACGAGTGGAGCTTCGCCGGTCTTCTGCGCTCCTCTTCCTCAGGACAAGGATCTGGGACCGGTTGACTGAGACCTCATTGATGATGTGACTGACAGATCATTCACGAAGGCTTCAACCACCACAGCACGTCCATTGTCATCAGTTGTGACGCTTTGCTTTAGCAAAGCTCCTTGTGTGTGATGTGCAATATTCTGTGTCTACGCACTGCTTGAGATTTTGCGTCGGGGCCCAAAACAAATTTCTCACTCGTGGGCCGAATAAAGGAATCTTCGCTCTTGAAGGTTGCGTTGTGTTTTTCTCCTGTGCTGAATGTCAAACAGCTGTAACCGTCCCATATGGGTTTTATGATCTCCTCTGGAACAAGGTACGATTGCGAAGTCCTCGCTTAAACTTGCATGGAGCCGATCCATCGCCGCTGGCAAGGTCAAGGCAGGTGGCTGCCAGGTCTCGTCAGCTCTGCCTGGTCCGGGCGGGTCAACGGAGTGACCACTCCCGTATGTTCCAAAGGCTCCGGAATGCCTGGAATTCTTCCCTTCCTCGCCGCGGTGCCATGCTAACTCTTCTGCTTAGCATGTGAGTCATTTCACATCCTGCACCTCAAGCCCTGCTCTGCTCTGTACAATCCTAATTATTACTGCATTGCACCAAACTAATCTGCACCGCCTGGGCCCTGCCGTCTCCCTGAGGAACTCTGAGTCTGGGTTCTGTTTAGGTGGTGCCAGTCTAACCTCATTCGTTGCTGCTGAGGTCCAGCCGTTGATATTTCTCCACCACTCCTCTGCCATTGGCTCGTACCTGTGACTGTGTAAACACGTCTTCCTCCAGTTAACGTACAGAGACGGGGACAAGATTGAAACCCACTGTGCGTGCTCTCCTCTCCTCGCTTGGACGTGGAGTCAGCACCGGTGGATTTATATCATTGCTGCCAAACATTGGATTGTTTAATCCCTGTGTGTTTGGCAGCGATGCCGCTGGTAACCATGTTTGTTTGCACTGCAATGATAATGTTTAAGCCGGTAATTACTGCATGATTAAAGCGCTGGTTTGGAATGGATCATCGTGCAAGTGGAGGTGGCCAACTTACCCCGTTCTCAAAATGTGTCAAGCTAACATTAGCTTCACTGCACCGCCACACAATGGTTCTGCACCATGGCAGCAGCTCACAGCTCGGGTTCCTCTCTGCGCTTGCTTCTTCATCTTCTCCCCGTGTCCTTGTGGGTTCTGTCCATCTACTCCCACGTTCTCCCACATTCCAGACACACTCACGTTAGGTGACTTGAACTTTGTATTGTCCCGAAAAGCAGATGCTGATTGGTCTCGATGTGGCCCTGCGGCAAACTGACAACTCATCCAGGGCGTAGCGAACCTTGGCCAGTGTGTGTGTGTGTGTGTGTGTGTGTGTGTGTGTGTGTGTGTGTGTGTGTGTGTCTTCAAACACACTGACTGAGGGAGAACAAAGGAAAAACTTGAATTATCTCTTGATGGAAGCATCGAAGATGCACCAAAATGAACTGTTCTATTTTCTGTTGTTTCATTTTTCCAGGATACATAGATAAATGATGTGCAGTGTGTGTGTGTGTGTGCGTGTGTGTGTGTGTGTGTGTGTGCCTTGATGGGACGTGTCGAGCCCAGGGGGCCAGGATATTCCCATGCACCGGAGCGTCAGGCAGCTGGTTGGGTCTCAGCCAAGGCAAACCTGTGGCGCTGGAGGAGAGAGAGGAGACCTTCACTCAGGTTTCCTCCATCAGCAGAGCGGAGAGAAGGGAGACGATGAGCGCTCCTTCCTCTTCCTCTCCACACACACACACACACCATCCAATCACACATCCAGGAGGGAGCTGCCAATTTACCCCTTTTCTTTTCTTTTCTTTTCTTTCCTTCTCTTCTCTTTTCTTTTCTTCTGGTGTGGAGACTTTGCTTCAGAAAGGATTTGAAAAAAAGCTCTTGGGTGCTGGAGGAGGAGAGGAACATATGGAATCCATTCTCCAGCCATTTCTTCTCATTTAGTTTGGTCCTGGTTGTCGTGACGATGCTGTGATGTCACAGGAGGAGGAGGAGGAGGAGGAGGAGGAGGAGGAGGGGAAAGAGAGTCGGGTGGGGGGGGACTGCTGAGTCGCCACTTCTTTCCTCCCCCCACCCCTCCCCCCGCTCACCACACTGAAATGAAGTGTTGCTGTGTTAATGGAAAACATTTGGGAGCAACACTTTGGGGTTCCCTGAAATCTGCAAAATGTGCCTGTTGTGAGTCTGATTGTGAGTCTGATTGTGAGTCTGATTGTTGTCCTTTTCAAGCATGAAACCAAGTGCAACAGTGAGTGATTGGCATTTGTTTGATGTACAGAAGTGACAACGCACATATAGAGAAGACCTTGGACCTGAAAAGACATTTTCAGTGGTGTGAGTCACGTTTGCTCAGTGTGTTTTCAGTTGCCAGAGTGACGAAGGCTTCTTTTGAATCGGTCCACTCGGCAAACACCGTGTTGAACGGAGGTCTGGGAACCGAGGGAACGTCCTTCAACTCTCTCTTCTTCATAGTTCTGTCGCTGCGCATGGATTACAAACAGAAGAAAGGCCAGGACAGCGCTGAGCCACTGCGAGGCTTCAGGCCTGATTCTGTCTCACACACCTACATTTAATGTGAGTCCCAGAGGCCGGGCCGAACAAAGCCTTGTGAGGAGCCCGGTGCTGTGGTGGTGCAGCGGTGGTGGTGGTGGTGGTGGGCTGGCACAGCGCTGCAGCCCTGCAACAACAACAGGAAACACATGTGGTGGTGTAGGGAGGGAGCGGCAGGTCTGGCCAGCACATCCAGGAACCAGCGGGACCCCACCTGACCCCGGCAGTTTCCACTGACACTTCCTTATCCGCCACGCTGGGCCAGAGGTCAGGAGCAGATAGAGCGCTGCTGAGCTCAGCGGCAGGATGCAGGCCTGCTGGCTGCTGGCTGCTGGCTGCTGGCTGCACTGGGACGCAGGCGGAGGGATGGAAGGAATGACTGGGATGGGATGATAGATTGTTTCTGTGCTATCTATGGCGTAAGGGCCCTTTGTGGCCTTGTCATGCTTACATAAGAGATAAACACAGCTTGAACCCTTAATGCCCATGGAGCTCTTCCAGCAGAGTGGATGATGAAAGAGGCCGGTGGTCAGTCTTGATATTTATATACAAAGATAAGAGCGGAGGCAGCCAAGTGGCAGCGCCAGGCGGCACCTGCACCTCCGAGCCGCCGCCCAGTCAGCCCTCCGGCGTCCGGGCCAGCTCTGTTCTGGGAGCGGAGCCGGGTTCGCAGGGGCCGGGATTATCAGCTGACTGGGCCGGAGGCTGGACCAGGTGTCAGCTGACGTGTGTATAAAGTCTTGTCTGGTGTGCACTCACACACCAGATGGAGGAGCAGGACGCCCCCCCCACTGGTCACTGGCGCTGACTCCGCCTCCCTCCTCTTGCATTCAGTCCTTCCTCGACCTTTGACATGAAGAGCAGAGCAGAGTTGTGTCTGTGTTTAGGAGACAAACTCTGCGTTCCACCGCCAGGGTCAAGAGGGAAGCTCTCGCTTAATGATGATGGGAAGTAAAAGTGATTTCATGAGAGAATTGGAATGTTCCTGTTCAAATGACCTGCGGTGAGTCCCACGACTGCCAGATCCAAATCAAAGAAACAGACCAAGACTGTTGACACAATGGACTGGATAACCATTAATTAGGACTTTGCAATCAGAGGTTTACCCTGACAGTCAGAAACTGCATCAGCTCGGGGCCTTTTTCCACCCGGCCTGTCGTTAGCGCTCAATCTGAGCCCCAGCTGCTCCCGCACTGAAGAGCATCGGAGCTCCAGCGGCCCGCCAGGCATCCGTCTGGTTCACACACCGTTGTATGGAAACATGAAAAATGATTCTAACTTGCATGACATTCATTTCAGCTCCTAAAAAGCGTGGTTCATCCTGGAGAAAAACATCAACTATTGAATGTTTCCATTGTAAAATACTCATTTGTGGGTCCGGTTCAGATGCTGCTTTGCTTTCAGTGGACTGGAGCTTTTTCTGGATTGAAGATCCAGTTTGCATGAACGCAGCTGAGGGCTTTTCCTCATCAAACGTCCGTCCCAGATTTGGACTGGTTGGTTATTTATTAAACACTGGGCGATTGTTATGATACAATCAGGCATTGTCTCCCCTAACAGGCTTAATAGAGTGAATTAGCCACACCACGGATCTTCTCCACACTGTTACATAACTCACAATTCAAAACAAACACTTTGACTTTTTCTTCCTCGTCCGTTGGCAGGTTGAAAGTTTGGTTTTTGTGTGTTTTTGTGTTGACGTCGTCGAGCTTTGACGCGACGGAAAGGTGTTTCCGATCACGCAGCGTCCACACACCGAGCGCTTGGTCTTCCTGGGATTAGCGGCATCATCCCCGAGACGCAGGACCTTTGAAAGTGAGAGCGATAAGAGGTTGCTGTGATCCCACCATGCTGTGACAGAGCCCACGGAAGCTCTTCCAACCGCGCCGCTCTTCCCGTACAGCAACCACCTGATCTCCCCCATCAAGACACGCTGTGGTGTCGGTGTATGTTTTTCCACGTTTTGCACTGACTTCATTCTTCAGGCGGATACATATGTATACACTGTTCATATGCAGGGGTTGTGTACTTTATAGACAGACGCACATGTACGCGGCTCACGGTTTCATGGCTCTGTCGGTCGTCTCTCTCTCTCTGCACAGAGTGAAGTGAAACTATAGCGCGGTAATGAAAATGAATGTGGGCCCTGGGAATCCACGTCCATTCCAAGAGTCATTCATCTATGAAGCAACCTCATCCTTATATAAGAGGCCCTATTTGTATTCGCTTCACATCACAGTTTATTTAACTAGATTTCCCTAAATAGGATCCTGATTGGGTTGCATAAGGGCTCAGGGTGCTCAGTGAGCAGGGGTTATTAGATGAGTGTGTGTGTGTGTGTGTGTGTGTGTGGGGCGGGGTGGGGTGTGGGGGGGGGGGGGGGTGATTAGAGGAAGAAAGACAGTGTGAAAGACTAATGAGTGGGATGTTTTCATCGCTGGAGTTTCAACTTCTTTCTGTGGCCAATGGAAGAAATGACGGTGACTGTGCATTCTGTCCCACTCGCTGATTAAAGCTGCTGAGTAACAAGTCATGCAAAACAAATCACAACATTCATTTGCGCGTTTGTCGTCATCGTCATCATGACGTGGAAGCGGAGCCAAGACTGAATCACATTTTCCCTCTTATTTCCCCGGCAAAGCCGAGAGTGTTTGGCTGTGGGTGCCGCAGCTTCGGAGCAGCTGTGTTTGGAGGTGGGGGGGTAGGGGGGGGGGGACTCAGATCCAAGCCCGACCGCTGCTCCAAACTCACCGCATGCCATAGAAATGAAATGAATCACATTCTCTGTTGCACTTGAACACACGTTCAGCTTTCGATATATTAATGACGCGGTGATTCCGGCAGGAAGTGGAGGCCATCTTTCAGAAGTCATCATCGCTGACCAACGCCGCTGAAACGTGAAAGCAGGAGGGGAGGAAGAGATGAAATCAAGAAGAAGAATGCTCCCCCCCCCCGCCGCCACTTGGACCACCACTGGTGACCCCTGTTCCAGAACGGCAGCAGTCAGAGTGCACCAGCCCTCTCCGTTACTCTGTGGCCGCCGGTTCAGAGGAGCCACGACACCTTAGAGGACCATGGTTACTTGCGCGCCGTGATTAAAAGCGTCCTGTAAAGCAGCAAAGCGTCCAGTCCTCCAAACGCTTGGATGAAAACCATCGACTGCCGGCGTCGAGTTCCAGGAACTCTGCCGGCTCGAGCTTCTCGTAATGATTTTCAGACTGAGAAAATATGCCGTTCCGTGCTTTTGCGAGGCGAGTATCTCGAGCCGACCTTCTCATTGCAAACACTGACAGGAAATGACAAGGAAAGCGATACGGAGGGCGGGGGCGGGGGGGAGGAGGGAGGAGGGAGGCCTTCCCGCGACGTCTCCGTTACAGAATATTTTTGCAAATATTTGGCTGGAAAACAATGTTGGCCCAGTGAGAAGATCCAACATAAATGTGGAGCGCTAGCAGCAGTATAGCAAGGAAAATATTTGAACTCGGAGAGAGGGGGGGGGGGGGGAGAGAGAGAGAGAGAGAGAGAGAGAGAGAGAGAGAGAGAGAGAGAGAGAGGACCATTCTAGAGCTCTAGATTGACTCCATCCATGATGACTTTGCACACGGCCCTCTTTCAATATAGGTGCAGCATTACTGTTCAGATACAGTTCAGAGCCCTGATCCTCTGGGATCACTGCATTGAAATGGGGGGGGGGGGTCGTGGGTGTGGGGGGGTTGGAGGGGGTGGACAGTGAGAACCTTGTGGACGATGAGATCACCTTCAAAGCCGCAGTGATTGTGGGATATTAAAGATCGGCCGAGGCGCCTCAGTGGAGTGTGATGAAGAATGTTAAAAACCCTCCTGCCCCCCCCCCCCACCCCCGCCCCCTCCACTCCCCGCCCCCCCTCTCTCAACATCTGCAGCCCATCATGGTCTTCATGTTCTGGCTTGATGAGCCGCAACACATGTAGACGAATAAGTCAACGCTGGGACCGGCACACACACACACACACACACACACACACACACACACACACACACACACACCCAGGCGAGTGTGTCAGTGGAGTGTGTGCCTGTCGGGGCCTGGAGATGTTTTTGGCTGAGCCTCAGTGCAAGAATCAGACTCTCTCTGCTGATTGGCCGCCGTGCCAGAGTCAATGAAGCCGCCGTGTGATTGGCAGCCCTGCGACCCGCCGGCTCGGCCCGCTCGTTGTACGTCAACCGAAACGGCTCGCCGCGGGGTCAGAGGTCGGAGGTCGGAGGTGCCGCTAACAGAGCTGCACCTTCATCACTTTGTGTTTTTTTTTCGAGCCATTTCAAGTGCGTCTGGCTCCAGAAACAGATATTACAAAACAGAAATAGACTGTTGACATTATCGGACTGATTTTAATGTTCCCCACAGAACACTGTGAAAACAAAGTGAGTCGACAGACTGCAGATCCAGCAAAGACATTCCGGTGCTGTCACACGAGCACAACAGAGGATGCGTGCAACAAAACAATGGAAACTTTTCCCCTTGAGTGACTCTTTCCAGCTCATCAGCCAACACATCCAGAAACGCATGCAATTTGCCATTTGCAATTCAGTGTGAAAACACGCTGCAAAAACATTTGCTCAGGAGCTGCACGGCAGCGTGAAGGTCCGGGGCCCAAACCAGACCGTGGGAGTGGTAATCACACTTGGCCTTTGTTTGTCAAGGGTCGGCTAGAAACGGTTGAGGTTGCGTCCTTCAGACCTCATGCGAAGAACCAGAACAACATGCAGCCAGTCGGCCCCATGGCGCGATCGTCAGAGCAGGGTGAGAGTGAGGCCTTCAGGAAGCCTGGAGTGTCGGTGCTGCACTGGAATGACTTTCAACTGAGCAGCGCAGCGACGGCAACGTCTTTGGTAGAAGTTGATGGTGAGGAGGTGAGAAGGTGAGAAGGTGAGGAGGTGAGAAGGTGAGAAGGTGAGGAGGTGAGAAGGTGAGGAGGTGAGAAGGTGAGAAGGTGAGGAGGTGAGGAGGTGCAGGTGACCTGCTGAAGCATCTCTGGATGTGAGCAGCCCTCATCAACTAGCAACAATCCAAACCTATGATCTCTATAATTCATTCTATGAAACTTGTCTTCATTCTAACAGCAACACTAAAACCTTCTGCGTCATTGCAGTGGGCCTTGTGCCCTCCTGCACTGCATGAAGCCACACTGCAACCTCCCACACACCAGGTCACTGAGCACCGGTGTGCTTCTCGCTGCACTTCTCACTCATTGTAAATCAAGCCAGTGCACTGCAACAGACAGCAGAGGGGAACAACAAAACCAAGTCGATCACATAGCATGGAGAAAGGCAGAAGGAGCAGAGACACTGTGAACCAGAATACGCAGTGGGAGGTGTTATGGATGAAAAAGGAGCATATCATTAAATAAATAACCCAGTGGCTGAGGTTCAGACAGAGTCAAAGCCCGGACGCCACGTTCAATATTTCCGCAATAGGTCCCATCAATCTGCGTCAGCCTGCCCAGCGACTGCGCCGCTCCCACAGATGCTAATAATAAGATGGAATCCCTTTATTATATTATTAGTGGTGTGCAGCCTGCAGCTGAGTGTAAACTGGCCCCAGAGAGCCAATCAGCCGTCTCGAAATGTGATGATTGTTGTTGCCCTGCTCCTGGCCCCGTGCGTCTCCTCCTGCCATGACCTGCGCAGCCTGGCGTTGCCTCGCCGTCCCAGCAGCCCCCCCCCCCCCCCCACACTGCCGCCGCACCACCCGCAACACCGCCACAAGCCCCAGCCGCCTGCACTTAGCTGCAATCACCGCCATGTTATTGGGAATTCAATAAAAATAACAGCCCCTGAATCTCCAGCCAAATTACAGGCTCGGATGGAGGGAAGGGTGGGGGGGGGGTTACAGTGTGAGGGTCCAGAGAAAAACACGGGGTGGGAGTTGTTGGCTTGAGGCAGAACGCTGACTGGTGAGTGTGAGTGTGCACCGGACACTGCTGGAGCACACTGAAAAGGCACACGGTCCACTCAGACCTCGGTAAACAGCGACTGGACTTTTTAATGTTGAACAGAAAATGGCTTCCGGCTTTCATTTGACATTGACAATGATAGCTGTGGTTCCCATTGAGCACAGCTCCTATTGGACCCCCCCCCCAGTGGGCTTCAGTTCCGTCAAGCCAATCAGATCTGAGAGAGGAGGCGCTGTGAGACACCTTCACACTGGCAGGAGGGGGGCAGTATAGGCCACAGGTGTGAGTCACTGATCTGCAGACTGCTGAAGAGCACTGGGGTCACTGTCTCATGATGCGGCCTCAGACAAATAAAGTTGCTTTCGATGAATAAATTCACTCCAAACATCTGGCAATGCAGGCCAACGCCTTGCCCTGGAGGTAGGGGGGGCGGGGGGGTCTCCAGCAGGTCCCACACAGGTCAGGTAGATGGTCTCGGTTGGAGGAACCAGCTAAAGTCCAGGTACGCCAGCTGGGTGGAGGTGAACCAGCTGGGCGGAGGAGAACCAGCTGGGCGGAGGTGAACCAGCTAAAGTCCAGGTATGCCAGCTGGGTGGAGGTGAACCAGCTAAAGTCCAGGTATGCCAGCTGGGTGGAGGTGAACCAGCTGGGTGGAGGTGAACCAGCTAAAGTCCAGGTACGCCAGCTGGGTGGAGGTGAACCAGCTGGGTGGAGGTGAACCAGCTAAAGTCCAGGTACGCCAGCTGGGCGGAGGTGAACCAGCTGGGTGGAGGTGAACCAGCTAAAGTCCAGGTACGCCAGCTGGGTGGAGGAGAACCAGCTGGGCGGAGGTGAACCAGCTGGGTGGAGGAGAACCAGCTGGGTGGAGGTGAACCAGCTGGGTGGAGGTGAACCAGCTGGGCGGAGGTGAACCAGCTGGGTGGAGGTGAACCAGCGTGCGACGACACTGCGGTCCAGTGACGGACGTGACGTGTGAAGGAACCCAGAGGGAGTCGGTCTGCTTCCCAGTGGAGCAGCAGAGTCTCCTGACTGGGCGCTGGGCCGAGCCGCCTCAGAGGAGCCAGCTGTTGGACATTTATCACTGGAGCCTCCACAATCCCTCCCGTATCCTCCCCACGCCCTCAGCCAAGACCCTGCCCTCCATCTAAACACTCCGCCCACCTCCTCCACTTGATGCACAGATCCCCCACTGAGAGGACCCCTGTTTCATTAAATATGAAGAGCTGCAAGAGGACACCAGTTAGTTTGGTGTGTGAGAGGAGAGCATCCAGGAAGTGAGGTGAGGTGAGGTGGAGGCAGATGATTGGCTACAGTGAGCCCCTGGAAAGGTTCAGCCCAACATCCCTGATCTGGACCAATAATCTGGAGGATTCTCACAACCATGAAGAGATCCAACACGAAGGGCCTGCGTTCAGTCCGTTCAGCCAAAAGATTCAAATCACTGAACAAAAGGTTGATGAACAACTGTTATTATTTGTAATAGCAGTCGTAGTGGTGGTGGTGGTGGTGGTGGTAGGAGCACTTCATTAAAAATCATTGTTTTCAATGCTCTCAACACATTTCACCAAACATTTCTATTCACATGTGTAGATATTCTTTTGCTCCCCATCGCTGCTGCGTGCGTGCTCACTGCCTCATGCACCTAAATATGTCCACACACGCACACACACACAAAGCATCAATGTTGTGGCCCTGTCAGCTGAGACGGAGAGATAAACGGCAGCATTCCTTCTGGAAGGGGGGGGGGGGTGAAAGGCAGCCGGGCTGTGTGTGGAGGAAGAGGGGGATGAGTTTAGAGGGACGTAGGGAAGTTCTGATAAGATCCGCCTCTAATGATGTGGCTGATAGACCTCCGTATGAGAGGGAGTAATGGGACTGGATATTATCGCAACGCTGGAATCACAAATATTTGAATGATCCCAGACTGCAGTTTTCCCTGCGTGCAGAGGGAAAGAAACGTCTTCCGAGCGCTGCTTTGCAAGAGTGCTGTTTCTCCTCGTTGTTCTTTATCGACCCTGACTTATTGGGATCCAGTCAAACCATTGCCACGGTCAGAACACTTCACCCATTCATAGTTTAGAATGAAACAAAGACAGATTTAAAAAAAAAGAAAATCCCGTAAACTGCTTAAACTTTTCAGCCTGACGGCCGTTGCAGGACAGAGTTGAACTTTGCCACCGGCCAACGTCTCATCAATCAGAGGCGGGGCCGAGCCTCGGCGCTCCGTGCCTCAGCAGGAAGTTGGCAGCGGCCGAGGGAGGAGTGACAGTGTGCGTGCTGTGTGGGCGGGCGGGCGGCTGGAATTTGCGGTTGATATGAACGGAGGAGGGAGGCGATGATGATAAAACATTCTGGAGGTGTTTTTACTGTGGGCTTGAGCAGCGCTGGTGGCCGTCCAAGGCCGCTCCGTCACGTCAGGCGGCGGCGGCGGCGTGCGCACGCATGCACGCGTGTCTTGGCCGGCTGCAGGAACACAAGGTCAGGAGGCCGGCGGCTTGCATCACACACGGCAATAAAGGCTGGAATCCTCCCATCCAAAGAACCATCACTTCATCTGCCTCGTCCTCCGCTCGGCTTCTCAGCTTCCTTCCATCCGTCCGCTCCTGCCGCCTCCTCCCGCGTCAGCGGGGATTTCACACGGAATCTGGAGCTCAGAGTTCCAGCGCTCGTGTTGGGAGTCTTCCCACGGGGCCCCAGCAGGGGGCCCAGGTCCGGATTGTGTCGCTACGCTGACGTTGTCGCCCACTGGGCGAACAGACGCCACAATCCCGCGCCCTCCCGTCCTGAGCCAAGGAGGCCTCTTCTTCGTTGGTGTTCAAATAAGGTTTTAGCCACGCGGCCATTGTGGTGCTGTGACGCACTGCGTGGCTGAGTGGTGTCATGTCTGTCTCTCACTGCGGTGCCCTATGAAAACCCCCTCATCACTTTTGTCTTCTTACCGCTGGCTTGCGTTCATTAAAGCCTCATCGTTCTGTTCCGGCGGACAGTTAATGAATGAATGAATGAATGAATTAATAATGTGAAGCAGGAGTGTTTGAGTGCACATCTCCATGCTGAAGCAGGGCTCAACTGGCATTGTGTGTTTGACTGCATTCTGAAAGTGAACTGAGGACGCGTGTGTGTGGGCAGAGTGGTGGGGATGTGGGCTGCTGGGGGCGCTGGTATGCATGTTGCGTGGTCTGTTTTGTGTCTGCTGCGCTCTGTGTGTTTGTGTTGTCTGTCTCCATCAAAGAAGACCAAACTGAAGGAGTGAATCTACGACGTTGGCATCTGAAGATGTGGGCTTGTGTGTTTTAATTTTGCTTTTTTTTTTTTTTTCCTTCTTCCAAGAGTGCAGTCGCCAGTCTGGAGTGGACTGCAGATCACGAACTCCACGGTGGTGTTTTGAATGTGTGTGGTTGTGTGTGTGGGAGTGGGAGTTAGCGGCGATGTGACCAGCGTCCCGGGACTGCTCGTGGAGATGCGACACCGGCGGCGCGGCTCTGAGGCCGACCTACGTGCGCAGGTCTTTGGGTGGGCGTGGCCTTCTCTCTCCGTGCCAACAACATTCCCAGCAGTCACTCTGGAGCAAGACTCAACAGGCCCGGGATTTATTAACCCAACCAATCCCTCCCAAATCTCACTTCATCCCCATAAGACCCCGCTGGACCCCTTTTTAAACACTCCAAAAGGTTTGCCTCATGCTTGGTGCCTTATCGTGGATCTATGTTTCCACCGAGCGGAGACAAAAGACGGAGAGAACGCCCAGCGCTCTGTAATCACAGCCAGGCCGCAGCCAGCAGCGCTCAGCTGGGTCACTGCTGGAAGATATTGCAGCAACAGATTCTTTTCTTCTTCTTTTTTTTTTACATTGTCCTGATTAATACATGGACGTTGATGATTGATACAGTTGGAGTGGCAGCCCAAAGAATGGAACTCCCAGCAGAGCGTCGCTGCTTCTTTGAATTTTTCCAAACCTCGACTTGCCCAACATCATTAATGGAACATATTGGAACGACACTGTGCAACTCACTTTCTAAGCACAATGCACAATGATGTGTTTATTGATTGTTAAGTGACTGGTTAGTGTTGCTCTTAGCCTAAACTAGTGTGTATTAATGCAGGAACAGCATTTTGTAAAGTGACTTCAGTCACGCTCAAAGTGTGCAGTTTAAAAAGAAAAAGTGTTAATCACATTTATTTAACGACTAACATATTTTTTCCTTTTTGTTTGATGTTTTTTATAGATCGACTATGTGTGCCGTAAACAATAGAATCATGGAAGCGAGCGTGATATTAAAGCTGTTTTCAATCATTGGGAAATGATGGAAAAGGGTGTGTGCAGCATTTACTCTCTTCACAAGAAAACAAACGATTCAACTTGTGGAGGAGACTTTCAGAGGTTGCTTGGCCTTGAGAGTTCTCCAGCGGTGTCGGCCGCGTCGCAGCGCTAACGCGCTGTCTTCAGGACAGACGCTGGGAGGAGTCCAACCTGATTGCTCAACCACTTCAAGACCTCAACAACACTGTGACTTCAGGAGGATGAGGGACAATGGAGAGCAGATGCTTGTTTGGGGAGGAAGATGGAAAGAAGATATTTGCAAATGGAACATTGTGAGGATATCATATTTCTGACACATCGTTTGCTTGCAATATAAATGACTGGACTGAGTGTGAGCTATCATAGTGGGGAAATGTGAGTTACATAAACAGCACAGTGGAAAAGCAGAGTGGAAGACGGTTGAATCCAGGTCAGCAACGCCGTCATCTGATTGGCTGCCTGATGATGCTGAGTTTGGCAGGGGAAGGTCGTCACCTCCAGCAGCTTGGAGCCCGGAGAGGCTTCCTGATGTCATGCTATTCAAATCAGTTTGACGCTCCGCTGCCACAGCAGACTGAACCTGTCAGGTTTGTGTGGTGGAAGCCGAAGCGCCTGGAGGAACTCCGAGCAGAACGCTCCTGGGAATCACACACTGTGAGTCCACAGTGCGAACCTCATTCTCACTGCTTTATTAAAACGTGAATGACAGCCTCACGTTCAGACTGCGGCTATCAGACCTTCTGCTAGTGAGGATTCTACTGAGCTCAGAGCGTTTGAGGCTCCTCACCGTCACAGTGACCCTGAGTTCTTGTCCCAGTCACATCTCTTCCATTGGACTGATACACTTTAGCACCTTGCAGGCTACTAAGTTCATATTCTTCATTTTATGCTATTTTATTATTTATTCATTCATCTTCTATACCCGCTTATTCCTATTCAGGGTCCTGGGGGTCTGCTGGAGCCTCTCCCAGCTGTCTGAGGGTGAAGGCAGGGTGACACCCTGGACCAGTGGCCAGTTCATCACAGGGCCTCATAGAGACAGACAACCATTCACACTCACATGCACACCTACGGACAATTTAGAATGTTCAATTGACCTCACATGCATGTGTTTGGAGTGTGGGAGGAAGCCGGAGAACCCGGAGAGAACCCACGCAGACACAGGGAGAACATGCAAACTCCACACAGAAAGGTCCCAGGCCCGGGCCCTGGAATCGAACCCACGACCTTCTTGCTGTGAGGCGGCAGCGCTGAACCACTGCGCCACCGCGTTGCCCTATTTTATTACTTTCATATTTATATTTTGCTGTAGTTCACTAATTCACCTGAGCTTGAAGCACTTGATTGACACATTGGTACACATTGGTAGTAATCTTTTGTGCATTATTTCTCAGAGCGAAACCAAACCTCGTGGTGTGACTCAGCGCTTCACTCCTGCAATAAAACCCCGAGGCCGGTGTGACAATGACAGAGGCGCTGGGAGCAGGCAGGATGGTT